>NC_059344.1:66760770-66815770 GCF_019703515.2 Myxocyprinus asiaticus | reverse complement strand
AGTTCAATTAAAAAGAGCATAGAAAGAATATAATGATAAAATGATCAAAAATAAAAATAATATTATAATATAATTATAATTAATTTTATTTTCAGAAAATATATCTTGAGTTAAGTTAATAAAATGAATAAAGTCTAGAGGTAAGTTCATAAGTTTAATAAAAAGAGTTTTAAAATATAATACAAAATTATCAAAAATAAAAATAATTTAATAATATTGTATTATAATTAAAATATATATAAAAAGACTTATTTTCAGAGAATATATCTTGAGTTAAGTTAATAAAACAAATAAAGTCTAGAGGTAAGTTAATAAGTTTAATAAAAAGTTTAAAAATATGATAAAAAATTAAAATAATATTGTATTATAATTACAATATAAAAAATAAAAAGACTTATTTTCAGAAATTACATCTTGAATTAAGTTTATAAAATGAATAAAGTCTAGAGGTAAGTTCATATGTTTAATAAAAAGAGTTTTAAAATATAATAAAAAATTAAAATAATATTATAATATTGTATTATAATTAAAATATAAAAAATTAAAATACTTATTTTCAGAAAATATATCTTGAATTAAGTTTATAAAATGAATAAAGTCTAGAGGTAAATTAATAAGTTAAATAAAAAGTTTTAAAATATGATAAAAAATTAAAATAATATTATAATATTGTATTATAATTAAAATATAAAAAATAAAAAGACTTATTTTCAGAAAATATATCTTGAATTAAGTTTATAAAATGAATAAAGTCTAGAGGTAAATTAATAAGTTAAATAAAAAGTTATAAAAAATTAAAATAATATTATAATATTGTATTATAATTAAAATATAAAAAATAAAAAGACTTATTTTCAGAAAATATATCTTGAGTTAATACAATGAATAAAGTCTAGAGGTAAATTAATAAGTTCAATAAAAACAGTTGTACAAATATAGTAAAAAAATATATAAAATATCAAAAATAAAATAAAATAATATTATATTATAATATATAAATATAAAATATAAAATAAATAGAATAAATTACATAAATTTTTCTTACCCCAAAGTTTTTTTCTTATTATTTTAAGCATAAAACTAAATATATTTTATTAGTGATTAAGAATGTTTTTTTTTGTTTGTCTTTTGCAGTGTATAGAGGAACCAAGTGCTAAACAACACAATTTCATCAGCTTATAAATAATTTATAGCAAAATTCAGACAAATATTAACTTGTGTACCAGCTCGATTCCGGCGACTGGTTCTGGAATCCCACTGATTCGTCCAATCCAGCAAATCACTCCAAAAAGGGGCGGGTCATTCACCTCCACCATAGAACCCACCTCTAGCCATGTGTCAAGCTCCGCCCTCTGCTCAGCGATTGGTGGAGAGGGTAAGTTGTGAAATCCATTGGAGATGCGTGAATCGTCAGTGGATGGGGACATGGGTGGGGCCTGTGGCTTATTGGGTGGGACAGCGGGAGGTTTCAGGGCGGGTTTGGGCATGGTCAGAGGAGGAGGTTTCAAAGCGACTTTAGGGGCGGGGTTAGTGGAAGACTGGAGGGCTTTTTTAGCCGTGACTAGCATGTCCGGTTGGATGAGCGGTCTGTTTGTGGATGTTACTGACTGTGAGTGGTCTTTGTTGAGTTTGGGAAGGAGTTCGGGATTGTTTACTGGTGGAGGGGATCGTTCCGATCTAGTTTCTGTAAAACAAAAGACAAAAGGTGTATGTAGATTTTAAAAGCCATTGCTTTTAAAGGGATAAACATTAAAATTCTGTCATCATTAACCTCATATTGTTCAAACTCTGTATGACTTACATTCTACACAATGAAAGCATCTAGTGACATTTTGTCCTTTTTTGGAGCTTCATAACAAAATATCTTATTTTGTGTACAACAGAAGAAAGTCATATAGGTTTGGAACAACATGAGGATGAGTAAATTATGTTGTAGTTGTTTTTTGCTGTTGTGGTGATCACTGTGAAGCTCATACTTATTGATAAGAGGTGAGCAATTGTTACCTGCAGTAACTTTGGACAGGGGAAGTAAAGCACCAAATTCAGGTGACGGGATGAAACACAGTTTTGTATTTTTATAGTATCCATCCCACGATCCTACCGCATGGTCCTGATCACACACACAAACACACACAGTACATCTTTTACATGCAACTAGTACAATTATTATTTGGGTACACGTACACAGGTGGTAATAAAGTTCATGTCCAAACTCAGAAAATATAGTGGAACATCAAATTATGTCCCTGATGATCAGAGTGTAGCCGTCTTATGAAACAAACATTTATGAGATTTGTGTTAAACTATCTATAGGTCATGGTTTATTTTCAGTTATTATTCTATGTTTATATTTAGTTTTATTTATGGTCTAATTTGCAAAGGTATTTTTCCACCTGTTGTTGTAGAGTGATTTTTAAGTCAATGCAAAATGAGCCGGTGGAAGAAGTTGGAGAGTAAGGCTGCAACTAACGATTATTTTGATAATCGATTAATCGAAGAATTATTAGAACGATTATTCGACTATTCAGGCGATTATTGCAACGATTAATCATTAGCTCTAAACCGATTATTCAGCTTGTGCCCCGACTTAAAAGGTTGTATTAAACGTGCTTACTAACAATAAAGAGGACAAAATCATCTTTTAAAAATACATCTAAACGGGGGTCTGGGTAGCTCAGCGAGTATTGACGCTGACTATCACGCCTGGAGTCGCGAGTTAGAATCCAGGGTGTGCTGAGTGACTCCAGTCAGGTCTCCTAAGCAACCAAATTGGCCCGGTTGCTAGGGAGGGTAGAGTCACATGGGGTAACCTCCTCGTGGTCGTGATTAGTGGCTCTCGCTCTCAGTGGGACGTGTGGTAAGTTGTGCGTGGATCAAGGAGAGTAGCATGAGTCTCCACATGCTGCGAGTCTCTGCGGTGTCATGCACAACGAGTCACGTGATAAGATGCGCGGATTGACGGTCTCAGAAGTGGAGGCAACTGAGACTTGTCCTCCGCCACCCGGATTGAGGTGAGTAACCGCGCCACCACGAGGACATACTAAGTAGTGGGAATTGGGCATTCCACATTGGGGAGAAATTCTTCCTCTCCTCGACTACAGCAAAAGGTAAGGACATTGTTTTGAACAGTGATTTGTTTTATGTACTAAGTCAATAATTGTATTTTGTAAAAAATGTTACCGAAAAATCGCAATCTTCATTTGAACAATCCTGATATTGATTCTTAAAATCCCAAGAACAATATTTTACTTTTACTTCAAAGTTTACTTCATTTTTGGTTGTGTTGGATTATCTGTTAAATAGCAATTGAACTGCATAGTTTAGGTCCCTGTTGTTTATTTTCAAAATTCATATTTAGAAAATGTATATGTAACAAGTCAGAAGGTCCCCTGCATAATTTACAACATTAGCTAAGACAGAATTTCATCCAAATGTTAGCAAAATGGACATTATAGCTGAAATCAAGAGAATCAAATAAAATCATATAGAAATCAGAATCAAATCAAATTGAGAGCTAGTGAATCAGAATCGAATCATATCGAATAGAAATCAGAATCAAGTCGAGAGCTATTGAATCAGAATCGAATCATATCGAATAGAAATCAGAATCAAGTCGAGAGCTATTGAATCAGAATCGAATCATATCGAATAGAAATCAGAATCAAGTCGAGAGCTATTGAATCAGAATCGAATCATATCGAATAGAAATCAAATCAAATCGAGAGCTATTGAATCAGAATCGAATCATATCGAATAGAAATCAGAATCAAGTCGAGAGCTATTGAATCAGAATCGAATCATATCGAATAGAAATCAGAATCAAGTCGAGAGCTATTGAATCAGAATCGAATCATATCGAATAGAAATCAGAATAAAATTGAGAGCTTGTGAATCAGAATCGAATCATATCGAATAGAAATCAGAATCAAGTCGAGAGCTATTGAATCAGAATCGAATCATATCGAATAGAAATCAAATCAAATCGAGAGCTATTGAATCAGAATCGAATCATATCGAATAGAAATCAGAATCAAGTTGAGAGCTATTGAATCAGAATCGAATCATATCGAATAGAAATCAGAATCAAGTCGAGAGCTATTGAATCAGAATCGAATCATATCGAATGGAATTCAGAATCAAGTCGAGAGCTACTGAATCAGAATCGAATCATATCGAATAGAAATCAGAATCAAATTGAGAGCTTGTGAATCAGAATCGAATCATATCGAATAGAAATCAGAATCAAGTCGAGAGCTATTGAATCAGAATCGAATCATATCGAATAGAAATCAGAATCAAGTCGAGAGCTATTGAATCAGAATCGAATCATATCGAATAGAAATCAGAATCAAGTCGAGAGCTATTGAATCAGAATCGAATCATATCGAATAGAAATCAGAATCAAATTGAGAGCTTGTGAATCAGAATCTAATCATATCGAATAGAAATCAGAATCAAGTCGAGAGCTATTGAATCAGAATCGAATCATATCGAATAGAAATCAGAATCAAGTCGAGAGCTATTGAATCAGAATCGAATCATATCGAATAGAAATCAGAATCAAGTCGAGAGCTATTGAATCAGAATCGAATCATATCGAATAGAAATCAGAATTAAGTCAAGAGCTATTGAATCAGAATCAAATCAAATAGAAATCAGAATCAAACTGAGAGCTTGTGAATCAGAATCGAATCATATCGAATAGAAATCAGAATCAAATCGAGAGCTTGTGAATCAGAATCGCATCATATCGAATAGAAATCAGAATCAAATCAAAAGCTTGTGAATCAAAATCATATGGAGAGCTTGTTAATAAGAATCAAATCATATCAAAAATAAATCAGAATCAAATCAGATCGAGAGCTTGTGAATCAGAATCAAATCATACAGAAATCAGAATAAAATCAGATCGAGAGCTTGTGAATCAGAATGAAATAAAACAGTATAGAAATCCGAATAAATCAAATCGAGAGCTAGTGAATCAGAATTGAATCAAACTGTATAGAAATCAGAATAAAATTAAAAAGAGAGCTTGTGATTCAGAATTGAATCAGATCGAATAGAAATCAGAATTAAATCAAATCGATAGTTATTGAATCAGAATCAAATCCAATCGTATAGAAATCAGAATCAAATTGAGAGCTTGTGAATCAGAATAGAATTTTATCGAATAGAAATCAGAATCAAATCAAAAGCTTGTGAATCAGAATTTAATTGAATCGTATCTAAATCAGAATCAAATCAAGAGCTTGTGAATCAGAATTTAATTGAATCGTATCTAAATCAGAATCAAATCAAGAGCTTGTGAAGCAGAATCGAATAAAATCTTGAAATATGTATCGATACCCAGCCCTATGTTTTAGATAAGAGCACTGCATGTCACACTGCAGGAAGTGTCAAATTTCTAAAAGTATTTAATGTATCAGGATCTGTATAATTAATTGGTATTACTATCGACTTCTAAAATCGACTTAAATTTACGAAATAGTATCGCTTTGGTATTGGGACAACCTTAGATTCAAGAGATTCACACATTTACAATAAGACAATGTGAGTCTCAAGTGACAAATGCTCACCAGTAAAACTCCCACAAACACGCTGGAGGAGGTCCGACCTGGCATGGGCCCACAGAACTGTACTGTCCCACGGTGGACCGACTCATCCTGCGTGAACCAGACTCGCTGTCCGACAGCGAGCAGGGGAGGAGAGCAGGGAGCCAGGTTCGAATTGGCACCGCGTGGCAGGATGTTCACTGGAGTCTGGTTGTGGGTTTGGTTGACGTTATCGGATGAAGATTGGTACGGTTGGTTGTGATCGTGGTCACTTGAACTACCACCTCGTGATAATCGAGGGAGGGTAAGCTCATTGGCCGCGAGGATGAGGCCACAGGATTCTGGACAAGTGAACAACTGATGCCCTTTATAGTTGCCATTAGATTTGCCCCTGCCTGCTGCCCATCCCTAAAAAAAGACAGGGGAGCGGTATAGGTGAAATATCAGTCTTCAACTATATGGGTCTGTTCAAAAAAAATTGTGAATTACCTTGCTGCCTACTAAGGCCATGTCCATGTTTTTTTTATTTTTATATATATATATATATATATATATATATATATATATATATTCATTTTAACATATCTTTCTTTTTTTAGGTTTAATATACTCTATATTAAAATCTATGTGAATGACTGAGTTATGGTAAATTGCGAATTTGTGTAAAGGACATTTCTAGTGATCATCTCTGATTAATTTCAAAGTGGAAGTGTTGCTTTTTAAAATTAATGGAAAGCAAAATTGCGGGATGCGTTTTGCTCAACTTCCCATGAATCAGTCCATTTAAACGCAGACTCTAGACTTACCTTTAGCTGAACTCCAAAATAAACGGCAGAACTTCCTCTCGTCAAGGGACCGCGGTAACGAAGCTCCGCCTCTGCTATCTCTACTGATTGGTTCCAGAACACCCACACCTCTGAGCCCAGCGGTAAAGAAGCCAATCCCTGCAGGTGGTGCGGTCTGGACAGGAGTTTGAGACGGACATCAAGATCCTGGACAGGTTCAAGAAGACCGGCGAGATCGGTGGGTACATCACTGAGCACCTGTTTGGCGATCTTCACCACAGATCCATTATCAATCACCTGGTAAAAAAATCAAAAATGAGTTTGATGTACTATAAAAAACATTCTGTATATTTCAGAATTCAATATGTCCTCCACAGTCCAAAAAAATAATAATTTTAAGACTGAGCTGCAAAAATGACTTAGTGAATAATGACTTAACCCCTGTGCGTCAATTTAAAAAAGTTACTCAGAGGTCCTTAGAGGACAAAAATGTCCGTGCCAAAAAAACTGACATAATAATATTATATATTCATATTATTTTCCACTTTCAGTGACTTGAAAAATCCTGATCATAACTACCAAATATTCAATTATTTTTAGGATTTTAACCCGATGCCACTGTTGTTTTTTACACACACACATTTCTCAATACACACATACAAAACACACTCTGACATCCATACCAACACACACACACAACTGTAGCTGCATCATTTATTCAGTTGGCCTGCAGTGCTCTATAATACAGCAAACAGAAAATAGGGGGAAAGCTTGTATTTGCTCCATAGGCTAAACATGAGAAAAATGGCGCCATCTGGTGGAAAATATAAAAATGTACATTTTGAAGCCAGGGCTCCGGAATGAAAGCATAATATCATAGAATTCATGATTTTATGCTTTAATGGCACTGGGATCAAATATTGCAGTTTTAATGGGTTTCAATGGGGACATTATTGTCCTGAAGGTCCCGAGTGTAGCTATTTTGTGTACACAGTGTATTATAGATTTATTATAGGAACTGAGGTTGAAATATCAAAATTCCCCCCAAAATACACACCTTTGGCAATATTTATGCCACTGGCATTAACACAGCCAAAATGATCGAAAAAATTAAAAATACAAAAATGGCCCGAAGGTCGCACAAAGGTTCAGTTTCAGTCTTTCTCCTCACACAAAGCTATATTAATTCAGAAGACTTTTGGAAAAGCACAAGTCTACTTTTATGGTACTTGTATTGGCAGACTTGGTCCTCCATAGCTTTCTTCTGTGTTACATGAAATAAAGTCATGCTGAATTGGAAAAATGAGAGTGAGTAAATGATGACAGCATTTTCTGACACGGTGATAAACTATTCCTTTACAGCAAATTGCTTAGTATTTTTTTTATTTTTATTTTTATTTTTTATTGTGAATGAGTGTATTCTCTTACTTTCACCCACAGGTAATCTCCTCGTCCACCCCTCTCGCCTCCTCCCTCCTGTTCTTGGCACAGTTGCCCCCTCTGCAGGCGAATGGTTCCTTCCAGGTGGTCCTGCACTTTATAGTCGGAAGCGACCACGTACATTTTCGGGGGGCGTCGCTTCTTATTCCTGTCGCCGGACATGATCGGAACACCTCGAAACCTGAGTCAATACACAACGAAACTTATTTAACGAACAAAATAATAACATTTAGCTTCATGTCCAGTGTGTTCCATTAAAACATGACCCACTACAGAAAACAATGCATTTTTTTCTTGACGCACTGGATAAAATAAAATACGTTTATACACTAGTTATTAACAAGAAAAGCAAAGTTTGAGTGGCATTCGCTTATAATTTGAGCATAAAAACAAAGTGCAAAAGCTCTTGTGTATCAGAAGCATTTCCTGCTTTATAAACTTGAATAACAACAACTGTTGGTGATTTGAAATAGGTTTTAACATCGCTTTGAAATTAAACATAAAGAACCAAACGGAACTTTAACTTACCGACAATGTCATCACCTCGACTTAAAGTGCGATACTTTATCGCTACGAAAAAAAAAAAAAAAAAAAAAAAAAACACATTAATGCATCACTTTTACTAAAGCAGGAAGAGAGATGACGGACAGTCGCGCCGACCAATCAGATGCGAGAAAAGTTTGACCAGCGAAGCGTCAGAACGGTGGTGGGCGGGGCTTCGTTCTGAGGGAAATTCCACTGTTGCGGTTTTTATTTTGGAAATGAGCAAATTACTTGATACTACGTTCATCTTCCGAGAATTCAACATCCAGTCCTCTTATCTCAGATTAGAAGTATAATCTTGCAAGATAACTCAGTTTGAAGTGATAAATGTTTCTAAAATGCTGTGTTGGGTTTAATGCATTACTAAGTAATTAATTACTGTAAAAAAGCAAAGTAAGGGATTACTCTTAATTTTAAAGTAATTTAATTGCAGTTACTTCTGATGTAATTGCGTTAAATACTGTATAGACTATAGAACAATTCTATTTAAAACAATAGTGAATTTAAAATCGAAATTTAACGTCTAATGTTAAAATATATATAAGGCTGCCCCTTTAAATTCTTTGGCCAGCTCATGAATAATTTATTTGATTTTATATGATTTATTTTGTCTATCCTTGTATTTATCATCTGGTTGAGGTTGATAAGGGTTTAGAAAGTAATTAGTAATAAGTAATGCAATTACTTTTCAGACAGAGCAATTAGTACAGTAATCTGATTACACTGTAGAAGATGTAATTAGTAGTTAGTAATTAATTACTTTTTTAGAGTAACTTACACAAGACTGCTAAAATAGCTACATTTTCATCTCACAAGTGTGTTTATGTTCTTGTCATCAGTTATTCTTTCTTCGTCACATCGATGGTGAAAGTGTAAAGACAACAAACAACTGCTTTTTATGAAACATTTTATAAACATGGACATTAATTAAACATACAAACTATTAAGTACACATACACACAAGTTAATAAATAAGTATATCCATACATAAGCAAAAAATGTTTACAAAAAAATAATATATATATATATATATATATATATATATATATATATATATATATATATATATATATATATTCTAAAGTTAATGCACATTGGAAATTTATAAAAGTTGACAACTTTGAAAATTAGCAAAATACAGAGCAACTATTGTAAACCTCATTTTATTTCCCTTGTTTTTCATAAGTAGGCATACTTCAGAAAGGCTAGCTAAGTTTATATTTAAGTTTAGTTAAGGTCAGTGCTAGGTCAGTTTTTGTGAGATTTACATTTTTGCATTTGACAGACGCTTTATCCAAAGTGACTTACAGTGCATTCAAGGTATACGTTTATCAGTGTGGGAATCGAACCCACAACCTTTTTTTTTTTGAGATTTTCTCCCCTTTTTTCTCCCCAATTTGGAATGCCCAATTCCCAATGCGCTCTAAGTCCTCGTGGTGTAGTGACTCGCCTCAATCCGGGTGGCGGTGGACGAATCTCAGTTGCCTCCGCATCTGAGACCGTCAATCTGCGCATCTTATCACGTGGCTTGTTGAGCGTGTTACCACGGAGACGTAGCACATGTGGAGGCTTCACGCTATTCTCCGCGGCATCCACGCACAACTCACCATGCGCCCCACCGAGAGCGAGAACCACATTATAGCGACCACGAGGAGGTTACACCATGTGACTCTACCCTCCCTAGCAACCGGGCCAATTTGGTTGCTTAGGAGACCTGGCTGGAGTCACTCAGCACACCCTGGATTCGAACTTGCGACTCCAGGTGTGGTAGTCAGCGTCAATACTCGCTGAGCTACCCAGGCCCCCCGAACCCACAACATTAGTGCTTTACTAGTTGAGCTACAGGAACATTACGTGAAACGTAAGTATAAGGTAAGTGTGTGACTGGCACTAAAGTGTTAGATTAAGGTTTGAAGACTCAGTATCGATGAAGTATGTGGTCAGTTCTCCTTTGCCTTTGACGCTGATCACTCCTCTCAGAGTTACGCTGTAGCCCAGGGTTCGCGCGACTGCCGCTGTTTCATCCGTCACCTGAAGGGGGCAGCAAACAACACACATGTGACTGTTCGAATAGTAATATGGCAATGAGTTCTTCATGTATCATGGTATTCAGGTACCATGGTATGGTATATGGTACTTCAAGGTACTAAAATGATTTCATAGTATTACCATGGAACTATGTCCAAAAAACCCTGGGGTAATACCATGGTACTTTTCGTACTCTTTTTAATAGTGCCCACTGTATGGCCTATACAGAGAGATATACCTCTCAGAGCTGGACCGGTGCCTGTGGCCCCATAAAATGACGTCCAATTTTTTATTTATTTTTCTCACTTGCCAGTGGCTGGTGAATTAAAACAATTTACTGGCCATGGAAGTCTAAAGTCATTTAAAATATGTATTTTGTCCTTCCTGTAATGAAGGCTTTATTTAGCTATTTTCCCATGTATATTTGTGACATTTCACATTCTATCAAGGATCATATAGGCTAAAGGTCGACCGATATTGGATTCTGCAGATACAGATAACATAGGAGGTACTGTAGAAAAGAATGAAAACCGATTAATCGGTGGGTAGTTTTGAATCAATATATATTGATTATGCATAAGAGAAATATTAAACAAAACACTATGGTAGTATCACCAAAGGTAGTGAAGTACCTTTTTAGAGGTTGACAGATAAAAACAGGTAGAAGATTTTGCCGATACCGATAACTAAGGTGGTGGAAAATTCCGATAACCGATTA
The DNA here is from genome assembly GCF_019703515.2 of Myxocyprinus asiaticus. Taxonomy (NCBI): domain Eukaryota; kingdom Metazoa; phylum Chordata; class Actinopteri; order Cypriniformes; family Catostomidae; genus Myxocyprinus; species Myxocyprinus asiaticus. The sequence goes on along the minus strand of NC_059344.1, from coordinate 66,804,704 downwards.
ATCGGCCGATATATATTTTTTTTTATCGATTAATTGTATATTAAAAAAGATTAGTAGCCTTTCCTTACTGTTAAGGGCACATACATAGAGGCTGCAAAAGTCCAAAACGAGTAAAATCCCAGATGTGTGTTTGTTGTGCAACCGAAATCCCAATAATAATCAGAAAAAAATTAAGATTCGGTGCATAACGCGGGACTTAGTTTTAATTATAAACAAGCCCGGAATACACCAGGGACTCTTATTTTAAAATGTCTGTGCTTCCTGCTCACACAAACACACAATGGAAACAAAACATGCACTCTTAATCATCTACAATGTATAACGATAGACTCGCTATAAAGTAAACATCGTCATATGTGCTAATACTTATATATGAACAGTAAATAATCATCTTTCATCTTATAATAGATCATCAGCAATCGCTTGTCAATTGTCATATGTGTCTTTTTCATAACATTTTGCTTTAATAATCACGAATTAGTCCATGAACAGCGACGGTGACAGAGTCTTAGCTGCGTTACAATGCTCTATATGTAAATATTCACCAAATTAAGCTTGTCTAGCCTATATATTCACCAGATGAAAAGTTTTGGCTAGAGAGGAACACAGAGGAATTACATATATATATATAAACATCTATCCACCGTTGATTTTTTAGCCGATAACCAAAAAGCATATCGGCAACAATTAATCGGTAAAACCGATATATCGGTCGACCTCTAATATAGGCCAACTAGTTGTACTCTCTGTGTCCCATCTGTGAAATGACGTGTCAACAAAAATGGGGACATTTTGTTCCTCATATTTTTTTGTTTTGGTGGATTAACGGCAGGACTGTGTCGCCACATGGCATAACAAAAATAACGAAGAAACTGGGATTCCTGGCTAAACTTTCCACTGATGTAAAATATGCAAAACAGTCACTATCATTTCTTAGGAAAACTGCATCTCTTTCATTTTATTCACTCGCGTAAAAAAACATCTTATGATGCGATTTAAACCATTATAGTGCAATTCCTAAACTAAATAAAAAATTACAGCAAACTAGCCAGTAACTGTATTTTATTTCGGCTACTCATCAAAGTCAACTTTTACTCGCATTTGCTGCTTAGCGAGTGTTCATTTGGACCCCTGACCACAACAACATTTTACATTGCCTTCGGCTTGTACTTACTTATTCTCTCTCTTATTATTAATGTATTATTACTATTCACTCTCTACCTGTATTTTATTGAGTACTCCAGTGCTATCCATTCTACTGGCCACATTAACTGTGTTTCCCCACATATCATACTGAGGTTTGTGAGCGCCGATGACCCCTGCGATCACAGGACCGTGGTTTATCCCTGCACACAAACACAATACAGTAGGAGTTATTATACACTCTTAATATCACAGATTTAATCCTGTTTTGTGTTAGATGACTAGATATATGGATGAGTACATATATGATCAACTATGAATCTTTAAGGAAAAAATGCCCGGTGGTGACGCTCATTTTTTTGTCCAGATCTATTAAATGATTCAAAAATGCATATGCAACGCAATCCACACAAAATAATTACTTGAATACACCTCTTTTATGATGAGCATGTTTTTAATTACTGAGTTCAAAGTCATTTTATTATTTATTATTTATTATTGTTTAAAGTAAAACAATTTACATGGTGTAACTGTCCAGACACAGTAAACAAATAAAATAAAATACATCAATTAAAAAAAAAAAAAATCTAAGTCTAATTTAAAAAACAAAAGAAATGTTAGCATGAGAAACGCAGAATAATTTTTCATTATTATTTAAAAAAAAAAAAAAACTTAAATATATATATATATATATATATATATATATATATATATATATATATATAACATGTAGGTGGTCATTTTGTTGTCATGTGACAAAAAACATAAAATAGGGAGGAGTCTGTTAGACCCTTAAGGCAAAACAAACAATTAAAGAAACAAAAACAAATCACTATTTTCATTAAATATCAATATTTTGACATTTATATGAAAAGGCACATTTTGTTTAGGTCATATAGAGTAACCCTGAGAAAACCTCCAATCCAAACCTTAAACTTTTTTAAATGAATGATTAAGCTGCATACACTCAAGTGTATTCAAGGTGCAAGGAAAGTATTTGAATGCATTTGTCTTAATGGTTACACCATTTTAAACCTTGTGCACTCTTCAATTAAGAATCACACTCAAGCTCCTCGGGTCAAATTTGACCCGAAAACAATAAGCTAGTAATTATTTTATTTTAATGAAAGAAATGTAAAACTTACGGTCAATAAAGTTAAAAAAAAACACTAAAGTTGTGCATTTTTGGGAGGGATTGGGGGGATTTTTATTGTATTTAAATCTTATTTGGCTCTAAATTACACCATTAATTTTCATATAAAACAAGCAGATTTAATGTTATCTTCACTTCAATAAAAACCTTAATTTGAGTAAATTGAAAGAGTGTCAAAACATCAAAATACGTCATGCATTAGTGACAACTGCTGGAATAAAAATAACAATTATATGAAATTACAAGTATGGCCAGTAGATGGCTCCAGTGCTCCATGCATTGACTGATCTCTATAAACCAATGTTTTAACAAACTTAATTTCTAAATATTATCATAAGTTATGCATTGGATATATTTTTAGGCATTATATATATATATAAATATATATATATATATTTTAAAATTGTATCATTTTTTAAACCACTTGTGTTGAAAAGTCAGATTTTGCAATGATGCTCCAATATGCTGTCAAACATGACCATGCTGCCACAGTCAAATCCGATTGTGTTACAAAGAAAAGTAATTATTTTGTTACCTGTCATTTATTCAAACATCAAACCTCTAGCATAAACTTTGTCACACAGGAGCCAGACTCAGACCTCGACCTGTGTGATATGTTTGTTACTGTATGTGTGGACAAGTTTGTCTACATTTATGAGCACCAAATGTCCTCATTAGTAAAAACAAAACAAAAGGCTGCCAAATGTGTCAGATGATGTTGATCATCAAATCTAGTGATGTGCACATGTTTGTGTGATGGTTAGGTTTAGGGGTAGAGTTTGGAAATTGAAAATATAAATAGCCTGATATGAAATCAACGGAAGTCAATGAGATATCACTAATATAGTCAAACAAACCTGTGTGTGTATACGTGTGTGTGTGTGTGTGCATGTGTTTTCTGCATTGTGGATGATTTATAGTCTCACTCCTTCATTTATGTGTGGTTGTGTTCTGCATTGTGTCTGATTTATTGATTTTTATTTGACAAATAATAAAAAAAAATCTCTGTATTTTAGTATTTCCCATTCATTTGCTATGGCGGGTCAATTTTGACCCGAAGAGTACAAGTGTTACTTTTTTTTTTACGACTACTTAGACTTATCGAATCAAGTCCAGATGTTTTTTGTGTGCTCAGCAAGTGGAGGAAAAGCCACCAAGTCTTGTACCACATTTTTATTAAAGAAACAAAATGAAAATGGGTCAAAAATGACCCGATGAGTTGATAGGCTTTTTTTTTTCTTTACGCAAAATAGACGTTTTTTATTTATTTATTTATTGATTTTACTTTTGATTTGGGGTGAAATATGACCCAGACATGTTTTTGACAGTTTTCATGAGATGTACTCCTACATATTTAATGGTAGATGATGATATATTTGTCTATAGAGTCTGCAGTACCTATCCTGAGTTTAAAGCTGTTGAAGGAATGCATGTTTATATTTTCCAGTCGTCCCATCAGAGCAATAGCAAAGTCCAGCATGCTGCGAACGTGATTGAAGGACATATCACAGACCTGTAGACGGTAAAAACAATGCACGTTAAACTGATGAAAATGGTTACATTAGAGTGAATTTACATAAACACAACATGTCCTTAAAAAAAAACAAAAAAAAAAAACATGGACGAATGCATTCTGACTGGTCAGGCGATCTTACATGCCGCTCCTCTCCTTTCGCAGGATTGGTCAGTCCGGCAGCAGCCATGTAAGTGCTGCCAATGGTTTTAATCTTTTCAACGGCGCTGAATTTTGGCTTGTTAAGAAGCTAAAAGAGAATAAAAAAAGATGGTTAGGTTAAAAAAATAACAAATAAAAAAACTGGCAGAAAGACTATTCATCCATCACCTCGTCAAAGTCTGAAATGATCTCGTTGAGAAAGCGGAGACACTCCAGTCCGTTGTTATTAACGCTGCTCTCGTTGTAGAACTCTTTGTAGAACTGCGGTATGGACGCAAACATGACACACACACACTCACAAGACTTGCTGTACAGATCCTGAAACAGAGACGCACACATCACTTCACAACACATGTGTAAATTGGTACATTATGAAAATATTAATATAAACAATTAACAATGGCCCAAAATGGATGTTGCTAACCCGTTGCTTAATAAGGACTACAACAGTCATCCATTACATAAAGCAAGTAGCTCACATATGCTGATGGTAGTTGTAGTCCTTAGTTAGCATTGTGAAAGAAACATGCATTTTTGAAAAACGCAGTAGCTTCAAAATGAACATTTAAGATATGACTGTGTGTAATTAATGATCTAGAACGTCACGTAAAAGTCTCTTCAAGTAATTTTAACCACAGACTTTATGTTACTCATAAATCTAAAACTGACATTATAAAAACCTATAGGAAATTCCTAAGGGGGCTAAAATTAGCACGAAACTGCTAATTACTACAGTACAACCTATACAGCTCTCCTGCAATCAAACAACCAAAAATGAAGTGAACTTTAACGTAGGCTAAAAGTAAAAGATCAATCTTTAGATCGATTTTAAGAATCAATATCGGGATCATTCCAGTGAAGATCGTTATTTATTGCAAAACCGTTATTTTTATTTAATTTTTACTTATCGCATTCATATGGAATTTAAAGTGGTGTGCGGTCACAGGTGTGTGTTTATTGGCTGTTTTACAGCGGCTTTGAATGCGGCTCTTCCAATTAGAATTTAGAGTAGGAACTGTCCGTTTTTATAATACTAGTTTTATTTTTTTGAGTCTTTTATTTTGAACTCAAGTGTTACATAATGTGACGCTGACTTATGATTCATTTGTAAGGAATAATATTATCTTATGGTGTGCATTACCATATATGAATATAATTTCCTTGAAATATATTTAATAACATATATATACTGTATATATAATATTTCCAGCCAAAATAGTTACTGTATATCATGATATATACTGTTACCATAAGATACAGTGTTACGGAGTAGTTAAATAAAATTAGCGATGCTTCTAACTTTTAAGCAGCGTGACGGTAGTTCAGCTATTTTCACAATAGTGTTGCTTTTCTAGCAACGAGCTGTATTTTCCAATGAGTAGTGCTGTAGCGTCACAAAACGCTACATTTGTCACATTGTATCGCAAACTTACGGTGACCCAGGGGTGTACAACACAAAATAATTAGCAAAGCAAATAAAAGTTACAACACAACGGAAAAGCCACAGCACAACAGAAATCAGCTACAACACAAAAAAATTGTGTACAAATATTTATTTTCTGTTCATTTCATTGTGCTGTGATTTATTTCCATTGTGTTTTCAACTTTTGTTTGCTTTGCTAGTTTTGTTTGTTGTCAAATTATTTGTTTAATCCTCATGAAAATTACTGTTTTGTTTTTCTATAGTTATATTGTAGTAACAATGACTGTAGTAAAACCATGGTTAATAATTAAATAGATAAATATCAGATGGTATTAATGAATTCTACAATTAGAACTGATGTTAATAACAGGTGTAAACAGGGTCTGATACCACTAATGGGCAGTAGTGGGTCTGTGTGTGTGTGTGTGTGTGTGTGTGTGTGTGTGTGTGTGTTTTACATGGTTTGGGACGTCCTTTCCGATGAAGAAATCAGTGACATGTTCTGGCAGTAAAATCTGCAGGAGGAGTTTGTTGACATTCTTTGTTGTCTCCATCTCTTCGGTCTCTTTTTTAAAACGCTTTTCCAACAGGAACTCTGTCCGAGAGCCCAACTCATCCTAACACACACACATACATGCAAAACTATTGCTCAAATCACAATCATATGCATACAATCAAAACTGCAGTACACTTATTACCAAATACAGACACTAATACAGACATACAAACTCACTCACACTTACACTCTTACCTGTCGGACAAGAATAAGGGATGTCAAGTAGAAGATGACCAGCCAAATGCCTGACATGATCCTGGGCTCCTTAAGAACTCCCGGTCTAACACACACACACACACACACACACACACACACACACACACATTAATGTAATAAACTGTACAACAATTAAGCTGTTCATGAAGTTAAAATGCAAAAGAAATACAGATACAGCATCCAAATAATGGATGCAAAAGTTAATGCATTAAAGTCAACATGACATCAAACTTGAAGCTATTTACTTGTGATTATATATATATATATAAATTCCTAGTTTGACTGTGATTGAATCATCAGTGCACATAATTCCAAAGCAAAAAGTAAAAATTCAAAAATGCAGTTTATTAAAATGTTTGTGTGCGTGTCTTATTACATGCTGTTGTTGGTGTAGAGTTGTTTCATGTAGCACTCGGAGCGCTGTGCGTACACATGAAGGAAGAGAGCGAGGTAGACCACCACAGCGAGTGTGAGGAGGAAGACTTTAATAGACACACACACTCGCACAAACACTATCACACCCAACATCGCCAACAGACAACAATACAGATAATACTACACACACACACACACACACACACACACACACACACACACACACACACACACACACACACAAGATGAGAGTCAGATTATTAATACAAATAATTGACAAATGCTGAGTATGACTTCAAAATGAAATTATAACTTATTATGTGTTTCTAATATTGTCAACATGCTAAATCTCACCGGAACAGTGTAGAGATGGAGAGTGTTTAGTGCTGTTGCATTGTGGGAAACATTCAAGCAGATATCACCGGGGATAAAAACCTATGAACAAAATAGACAAGACTTCATAGAAGCAATCTGAATAGACAGTCCTGTCAGAATTACTGTAACTGTTTTTGAAGGTATTTTGTGCGTGTGTGTTCACTCACTATGTTGAGAATGGCCATGAGCAGTGTGATAAGCAGACATAGAAAAACCAGCAGTAACCGCAGTGCCGCCCTGGTGGCCACTCCATCCGACAGCTGCGACACCCAACGCATGCTGGGGGGAATCTTCGAGTCCCAGTGCTAAGACAAAGAGTAACATACAAATAACACATTATAGACTCTCCACCAGAGAATGTGTAAGGGATAATCTACGGCTAGGTGTGCGTTAAACAATTTAAATGCATAATGTGGAGGGAAAAATCCACCCTGACATGAAGCTGAGGTATTTCCTACAGTGCTTTGCAATTGATTTAAAGATGGCATTGCATGAATTGACGATGTTGAGTTTTGTGATGTGACGTTAATCAGAGACTTATCAAACTTGCTCACGTCTGGAGGTAGTTTGAACAGAGGCATAAAACTCTCACAATGTCTCATGTCTCAAGGAGGACAGCAGAGTAGGTAGAGTTGGTGCATTACTATAGTACAGTGAATAAAACTGACTGCAACATAAATATTTCTCTTTTTGTGTTGCACAGAAAAATAAAAGCATAAAAGGTGTGGAAAAACAAGAGTGAGTAAATAATGACAGAATATTCATTTTTTGGGTGAACTATTCCTTTAAAAACCCACATTGGTTGACCACTAATCTGAATTTTGGGGGAACATGTTCCTTAAGTGTCTATAGTGGTTACTTGTACCTTCAGGAATTTCGTGCAGACCACAAGAACAATCAATATTTGCACAGGGAAGGTCGAACCGTATGACACTGCCAATGCAAAATTCCTGTACATGCAAAGAGAACGAGAGAGATTTCTGCTTTACTACACTTCCTATTTTCATTTTTAAGACAGGTCAGTTTATGAAAGTATTTATGTATGAAAAGTGTTATGTAATGACACTTCATTACAGTGAGCAAGGGAAGTATGGGCAAATGTGGGTTAGGTTAAAGACCTCATGAAATGACATAAGTGCAATTTTCTTTCCTGAGTTGATGTATTTCCTATTGAAACAATTTTTTCCTATTTATTTTAAATAGCCAATAACCTTTTATCTGAAATCACAGTCATTTAAAACTACACTTGACAGCTTGTTTCATGGACGAAAGCAATGACACTTTCAAAATTATTAAATTACAGTCACTTTATTCACAACCAATCGACAATTGGGAAAATAACGAACGTCTAGGTTACTGTAAACATAACCCCAGTTCCCTGAAAGGAGGGAATGAGATGTTACTGTCGAATGACGACTAGGGTTGTTCCCGAGAGCCCCGATCTCTCTGAATAGTTTTCCATCACGGCAGTTTTGATTGGCAGATGTCTTTCGAACTCCCGCCTCCCATGCTCAGTGTGTGTATATATAAGGCCGGTCGAAAGACAGGCTAGTCAGGACTTTCGACTGAAGAGGCAAGAGGATCTCAAAAAAACCTTTTCAGAGGCAATCAGTATTGTGGCAAGGACAGGTAACGTCTCGTTTCCTCCTTTCAGGGAACCATGGTTACGTTTTCAGTAACCTAGACATTACTGTTACTAGACGTTACTCCCTTTCAAGTCGGTCAATTTGACGTTACTGTCAAATGACGACAAGGGGTCCCTATAGAACAGCGCCACAGTACTGATTTGGCTGTGCTTGCTCCCAAAAATATGGTAGACCGTTCACAGAAAATCAGTTTCCCCACATGAGTGAGGAAGAGTCCTAGACAATAAGTGGCACATAGTAACACTGCCATATTCTACCAATTTTCTCCAAAGAACTCACTTCAGATGAGATGATGAACTGTTTTGAGGGAGGACTGAATTCACAGTCCTTTGATCATGGTTATGAATGGGGCCACCCTATGGGGCACCTTAAATCAATATAAAGAAGAGTTTAATCTTCCTCTGTGAAATCTAGGAAAAATGCAATAAATTAAAACAAATCTCAGTAACTTGTTTTGATTGGCAGATGTCTTGTGAACTCCTGCCTCCCATGCTCAGTGTGTATATATAAGGCCGGTCAAAAGACAGGCTAGTCAGGACTTTCGACTGAAGAGGTGAGAGGATCTCAAAAAAACCTTTTCAGCGGCAATCAGTATTGTGGCAAGGACAGGTAACGTCTCGTTTACTCCTTTCAGGGAACCATGGTTACGTTTACAGTAACCTAGACATTACTGTTACTAGACGTTACTCCCTTTCAAGTCGGTCACTTTGACATTACTGTCAAATGACGATGAGGGGTCCCTATAGAACAGCGCCACAATACTGATTTCGCTGCGCTTGCTCCCAAAAATATGGTAGACCGTTCACAGAAAATCAGTTTCCCCACATGAGTGAGGAAGAGTCCTAGACAGTAAGTGACACATAGTAACACTGCCATAGTCTACCAATCTTCTCCATAGAACTCACTTCAGATGAGGTGATGAACTGTTTGGAGGGAGGACTGAATTCACAGTCCTTTGATCATGGTTATGAATGGGGCCACCCTATGGGGCACCTTAAATCAATATAAAGAAGAGTTTAATCTTCCTCTTCCTATTAAAGTGATAAATCAATGCAATAACTGCCTAACATTTCCGGGAGGCAGATAAAACATCCTTAGGGACCAACAGTCCCTCAGTAAATCTTTCCAGCTGTAACTAACTGCTTTGGGGAGTATACAAAAGGATTTATGCCACATGAGCAGTAAGCTGCTATGGTACTGAATAACCCAGATAAAAGTGTTTTAAAAATCGGAAAACAATCTTATATGTGGTTTAAGAGCGAAGCTGTAACATAAATTAAAGTTGTAACTAACAACATTCATGTCTTTAAGGCAACTGCTTCAGCACTACTCATTGTGAGTATGATAGCTCAATCCCATTTCACAGAAAGCACATGTGAAGACAGGGAGGAAACCTCTAGATTATAAAATCTAGCGAATGGGGAAGCCCAACTTGCTGCCTGGCAGATGACTGATAAGGAAAGACCTTTTACCCACACCCAAGAGCAAGACTTGCCCCTTATGAAGTGGGCTTTAACCCCCACAGGGCATTCCAAGCCCTGTGATTTGTATGCTAACTTATTAGCATCTATGACCCAATGAGACAGCATCTGTTTAGAGACTGCTCTGCCTTTGGATCGGCCTCAGAAACACACAAAGAGCTGACTCGTCAGCCTAAGCTGGCATGTACGCTCAATGTAAATGCGCAATGCTCGCACTGGGCAGAGCATGTGCAATAGACTTTCTTCCTCCGACTAAAAGGGAGGGGGAGAGAAAGCTTTGTAAAGTTATCACCTGTGCTCTGAACGGGGTGGATAAAACTTTAGGAATGTAGCTGAGTTTAGGCTTCAGAATGGCTTTTGAAAAGCCTGGACCAAACTCTACATAGGAATCCTCCACTGCAAGAGCTTGGAGATCTCCCACATGATTAACTGAAGTGAGGGCCAGTAGTAATGTGGTCTTAAATGAGAGAACACACAACTCAACCATTTCCAGCGGCTCGAATGGAGAGCCATGCAGAGCTTTCAGGACCAAGGACAGGTCCTATACTGGGACTGTAAGAAATTTCATAAGATTGTGCTTGCTTATCGAAATGCCTGCGACTGGGGTGCGATTTGCCGCAATAGCTGTAACATACACCTTCAGCACTGATGGGGATAAACCCTAACTCAAGCACTCTTGAAGGAAGTAAAGCATCACGTTTACAGAGCAATCTGCTGGGTTTCCTTTCCATGATGAACACCATTCTGAAAAGACTCACCACTTCAGTGCATACAGGCGCCTGGTAGAGGGGGCTCTGACTTCTGTGATGGTGTCAATCACTGTGTGCGATAATCCATCCTTTTCACCCGTGTTCCGTTCAACGGCCAAAGGTGTAGCTTCCACAGCTGTGGCTGTGGATGCCAGATGGTGCCCTGCAACTGAGAGAGTATATCTCTCCTCAGTGGGATTTGCCATGGTGGAGCTTCCAGTAGCTTGACCAGCTCTGGAAACCAGGGCTGGTTGGGCCATTTCGGCGAAACTAATAGCATTGCTTCCCGATCTTTTCTGATCTTGCACAGCACTTGGTGTATCAGGCAGATCAGAAGAAATGCATATTTGCATTTCTTCACTGGCCATTTGTGGGCTAAGGTGTCCGTTCCCAGCAGAACCTGGCTTAGTACCACCACTGGCACTGTGTGGTCTACCGGGAGGTGAACAGATCCATTTCCGCTCTCCCAAATGTCTCCCAAATTCTCAGGACCACCTGAGGATGGAGTTTCCATTCTCCGGGCAAACGCCCTGGCGCGAGAGCAGAACGGCCCTGTAATTTATTCGTCTGGGAATGTGAACTGCCTGGACCTATTTGAGATGTCTGTGACACCAGAGAAGACGGCATATCAGATTCAACATCGGATGTGAACGAATTCCACCTTGGCAGTTTATATGAGCCACCACTAATGTTTTGCCGTCTGGATAAGCACATGCCGATACTGGAGTTCTGGATGAAAGGCTTTCAGAGCCAGAGATACTGCCAGCAACTCTTTGCAGTTTATATGTCATTTCAGTTTTGCACCCCTCCAGGTGCCGAAAGCTGGATGCCCATCGCACAGGACTCATCAGCCCATGTTGGATCCGTCCGTAGTGACCACATTGTGTCTGGTCACTTGCCTTAGCGTGAGGCCCGTTTGATAAAACATGGCTTTCTTCCACTGTATCAGCGCGGCAAAACAGCGATGAGTCACCAGTAGGCGTAATTTGTCATGGTGCCATGCATTTCATGGCACTCTCGCACTGACCTAACACTGAAGCGGTCTCAAAACGAACCAATGAACGTAAGAAATGGTTAGAAATCATACGAGTTGGCTTCTATAACAACGTACAACTTTTACTCCCATGGAGAAAAATAAATGAACCAATGAACGAAATAAATCGTACTGGTTGGCTGGTACAAGAACATACAGCTTCTACTACTAAATTGTTACTAAAATCAACAATACGAACCATTGAACGCAAGAAATGTAAATTGTACGAGTTGGCTTGTAAAAGAAACGTACAACTTTTATTCCCATAGAGAAAAATTAACAAAATGAACGAATGTAACAAATGGTAAGAAATCGTACGAGTTGACTTGTAGAACAACGCACAACTTTAACTCCAATAGAGAGAAATAAACGAACCAACGAACGTAAGAAATCGTATGAGTTGGCTCGTACAAAAACATACGACGTCTACTACCAATGAGAAAGATTTAAAAAACGAACCAACAAAAGATTATATTACAATTGTTTCTACGTTTAAGTTTGTCCTAACCCAAACCTAAACCTAAGTAAAGTTTTGGAAAGGAGGCTAGCTAAAATCGTATGCCTGTATTGTATTGATTTGAAATTCTGTTTGTTGATTGGTCGATCTCTATGAGATAAAAGTCGTACCTTTTCGAACGAGCCAAGTCATAAGATTTCACACGTTTTCGCCATTTTGTACGAATTATTATGAGCTGTCATAAGACTATGTTGGATTGTCTCAAAGCTTGGACTAAAAGCCACAAAACTCCAATTGTCTTTTCATGGGGTCTTTAAATTTAAGTAAATTGACATTATTTAAATGTAATGAACAACACTGACTTTTGTGAGGTGAGCATTTGAACCACGAACACAGTGATGAAGATGATGGACAAACAACCGACAGAGTAGTGCAGCCCCTGGACATCACTTAAAGAATACTGACACACACAATCACACACAGTCAGAACATGAAAATAAAGCATGACCAACATGCCGTTATTGAATAAAAAGCCATATTTATAACCACAAACATTTCACACCTCTTTCTCCACCTGAAGATTATTGAAAAATAACATCAGACTGTTCAGCTTCACTCTTCTCCTGCAGAACGAAGAGACGATGTTTAATCGAAGATCATTTTTGACAGATTTACTCCGATGAGTCTTTTTCTCTTACCCTTCATCCGGAGAGTCTAATGTGTCTGTCAATGCATTTTCCAGCACTTGTGAAGACCTGAGAAAAGGAAATGAATGAGAATTAGATTGCGTGTGCTCTTTACAAGAACCTCATGCAAATCAGAAACAAACAAAAAGAATGTTTTATTTTCACCTGTGAATGTCCACAGCTGCTTGTGTGCTCTCAAGCTGACAAGAAAATAAATGAAAGACAGGAATGAATATGCTTCATTTATGTTTTAATGTGGACATATATGAAACTCATTGTTAAAGGTACAGTGATATTTTGACACTCACTGTTGTCGGCTGTGGTTGGCTGACGCTGCTGTGGGCAGTGGGCAGAACTGCAAGTGAGGTTTGTGGTTGGTTGAGCTGAGAAAACGGGTGAACGGTTTTCCAGGATTGCAGGTACTGCGACATTTTCACAGACACTCTGAGATGTCCGTTCTGTCTGTTGTTTACTTTCAGTTCATGAGTCTGCGAGAAACATGAGGTACAGACAAGAAAACAATCACAGAGCCGCCGTTAATGTCTAAATCATCAGTTTTTAATAAAAAAAATTAGTAGTTAAAGTTCACTCTATATTAAGTAAAATAACAATAGTGACTAACGAAAAATTAACGATCTAACAAAAATTCTTTATTAACCTTAAAAAAAACATTGTAACCACACTTACAAAAATCTAGAGTTTATGGCTAATTTACCACAAACGTGCCGCAAATTCGCCACTGATTCGCCAAATTTTGCTAGTCATTTTCACATGCAAATGAGTTTTGTGTCAGACTGTCCATTGTTGTCAAAGGTTTACTGCCGGTTCAACACTACCGGTGAAGAGCTGCAAACCTCTGGCAAACGTTTGCGGTGAATCACAAGCTCATTTGCATGTGAAAATACTGAGTTGCAAGTTTGCGTCTAGTTTGCCAGAACTCTAGACTGTTTGTAAGGGTACAGTTTCCAACAAAATATTATATTTATGATATACAGTTCCTAAAAACAGTAAAATAAACTGTATGTGTTTATTTTAATAAAACATTTTTAAATACTAATGTTATTGGCGTTGGCGGCAAATACGAAATTATCACAGTTTTTGTAAAAAAAAAAAAAATGTATAAAGGTATTTTGGCCAAAACAATCTTTACCATGGTGAAAGCAGGATATACACTACAAAATAATTTTCATAATTTTAATTGCTTTCTTATATTTCAGTTCAGTTTTCCTGAACATCCTTCAAACAAGAGAAATTTACTTAAAAAGCAAAATTGCGGATAATAAGAGACTTGTTTTCAGAGAATTAAGTTTATATTTCAATTCTTATTGACAAAATCTTCTTCTTGTTTTAAGCAGAAATCTAACAGACATTACTGAGGTTTATCTATGTGTTCAGTAACTAATATTAATAATAATCACCTCTGGTGTTGTATTTGAGGGGTTTTTGGAGTTTGGATCAATTACTAAGTATGTTTTCCTTCCCTTTAAACTAGAAACCCGACTCCCCCCATTTCCTTCCTCCACTTGGTATTGCCCATCCAGGTGACCCAATGTCTCCTCTGTGATGTGGACTCTCCTAAGATCGAAGATAGAGGGGTGATTTCTTACAAATTATCATACAATTTTAAAATAATAAACAGAAATGACTTTCTATTATCAAAATGTTCTGTTAAATTTAATGTGTTTAACATTATGTTGAACTCTTACAAACGTAACTGAAATCGCCTCAGTATTGGTGTTACAACATAGATTTATGATATTTCACTTTAATTTATGCTAATGTCAGTTAAGTATTACAATACAGATAATATGTACAGTATTATTTTTTGTCAGCTGTACATTTCTCCTACTTTAAAGCAGCTAATAATAATAATAAAAAAAGCATTTACTTACATTTAAATAAAAATTAATTCTAAAATAAAAAAATCAACTAATATTAGTCCAAAATGCATGGAACGATGCATACTGGAATTAGCAGACCATCCAGGCACCTTTACATATTATATTGGACTTTGATTTGGGACACACAGATTCTAACTAGTGGTCGACCGATATGGGGTTTTCAGTGGCTGAATTTTAGAGAGAAAGGTGGCCAATATATATCATTACATAAATAAAATTTAATAATTGCACATGTGATAAATGTACACAAACTGCAGATATTAAAAGCTAATTTTTTTTTTTCACTCAGTATTTACTCAAAAACATCTGAAAACATAACACGTGCACTCTGAAGTCCAGACTTCTGTTAATTGGGCAAGTGGAAATGTTTATTGGCTTATATATATATATATATATATATATATATATATAATATATTTATTACTTTTGTGTAAATAAATGTTTTTCTTTTTATTATTATTGATTACATTTTTTATTTAATTTGTATTTTTAATTTAGTTTAGTTATTTATCATTTTTAACACTTATTTATTTTAATGCATTTAATTTCTGATTTGAGCTTCACTTGATTTATGAAAGGTGCAATACAAATTATATATATATATATATATATATATATATATATATATATATATATATATATATATATATATATATTATTTATTTATTTTTTATACTAATGTTATTGGTGTTGGTGGCAAATACGAAATTATCACAGTTGTAAAATGTTTATAAAGATATATATATATATAATTTGTATTGCACCTTTCATAAATCAAAGCTCAAATCAGAAATTAAATGCATTAAAATAAATAAAAGTGTTAAAAATGATAAATAACTAAACTAAATAAAAAATACAAATTAAATAAAAAATGTAATCAATAATAATAAAAAGAAAAAAATTATTTACACAAAAGTAATTAAAAGATAAAATAAAATGCAAACCCAAAAGCAAGAAAAAATGTCTTCAAATGCTTTTTAAAAATGTGTTGCCTAATTTCAATTGGCAGAATATTCCAGACAATATCGAACCGGCCACATATAAGCAATGTATTGATCTCGTATTGAACTCTAATCTTGCATACTATTTATGATGGTGTGTCAGCCTGATATTTTGTTAAAAAATGTGAATAAAACCTGTATTTTAAGTCCTGTAATTCCCATAAACTGTCAGGAATTCCTACAAACATGTCTCGGTAGCAGAATATTCAGTCCTTACACTGTGAACAAATGAAAAACATCAACATGTCATACCCCGGCACTCCTCCAGATTCCATGTGATTGGCCAGAGTCACGTCATCTGACCAGACGTCATACTGCCATTTCTGCAGACCAATCACGCCGCAGAGCACGTTACCAGTGTGCACGCCCACTCGCATGTTGATGTTCACGTCCGTCGCTTCCCTCAGCTTACTGCAAGGGTCAAAGGTCAAAAATAACTTCCCCTCAAGGCCAGAAACATGTTTATAATGTAATACTAACATACAGAATACAGTGCAATATACCCTGTATACAATCTACAATATTAAAAAAGAACAGTCAGTGAAACAGTAGGCAACTCTAAACATTTTATAACCTACAGTACATTTTAGAAAATATACTTGGTTGTCAAGCATACAAAACATTTGCATACTGTGCATAGTGTACATGCTATATACTGCAGAAATAGTAAGAGTAGTATGCTGTTTCAAAAACAGCCGAACATGAATGCAGTACTTTTAAAATGTAAAAAAAAAAAAAAAAAAAAAGATAGAGAAAAAAACAAAGAAACAAAGTTGTTTGGAGGCAAGATGCTTTACAAATGAACACTGGACTCACTTTATGGCCGTGCACATGTCCAGACCCATCTGAACGCAGTTGCGAGCATGATGAGGGATTCGGTCTGGAAGACCCGACACACAATAATAACAGTCCCCAAGAATTTTAATACGCAAACACTCATTTTTCTACATGGAGAGAGAAACCAAGAAAACGTAGGCAAAGAGAAAGAGTATTTTAAAACATTAAACAGACCAATGCACGCCCTGTATATGGAAAAAACTGAAAATCAAACAGTATCAACAACAGAGAGCTTTCCTTCACCTTTGCAATGTCGTCAAACCTGCCGAAGAGCTTGTTGAGAATGACGACCAGTTCCTCGGGCGTGCAGGTGCTCGAGAGATGTGTGAAGCCCACGATGTCAGCGTACAAGATACTGCGAAAGATGGGACGAAATTACAACGGTGTGTGTTTTTACTTCATAACACTTAATAGAAGTGAACTAAAGCTGACAATGTGTCCCTTTGGCGATATCTTCATTTGGAAAAACAATTCATTTTAATAAACTCTAAAAATCCAAAAGTTATCTTTTAAGGTTTAGGGTTGGTAATTATTAACGTTATATTAAACAATAGAAGTCTATGATGCACATGTGTGTGTTTGTGTGTGTGGCTGACTACTTAATATATTTTATCATTTTAATAAGCTATATTCTGTGTACAAACATGTCCCAAAAAGTGAGCTTAATCTGACAAAACCTCCTTTTGGAGACGTCTGTGAAGGAGTTTGGTTGGTCTGTAGTCATTATAATTAGCTTTATATATATATATATATATAAAAAAAAACGTCATGGTTACTGGTGTAACCTCCGTTCCCTGATGGAGGGAACGAGACGTTGGTGTCGATGTAGTGACACTAGGGGTCACTCTTGGGAGCCCGAGACACCTCTGGTCTTTGATAAAAGGCCAATGAAAATTGGCGAGTGGTATTTGCATGCCACTCCCCCGAACATACGGGTATAAAAGGAGCTGGTATGCAATCACTCATTCAGGTTTTACGCTGAGGAGCCGATATAAGGTCTGGCCATTTCAGCGGGTAGTTCAGCGTTGTGGCAGGAGGGACACAACGTCTCGTTCCCTCCATCAGGGAACGGAGGTTACACCAGTAACCATGACATTCCCTATCTGTCACTCACTCGACGTTGGTGTCGATGTAGTGACACTAGGGGTCCCTATACAAAATGCCACAAGGCTAGACTGTGTTACATTGAACTGGCGGTGTGTGGTGGGCAGACTTGCTGTGTGCCTCATAGCCAGCGCACCAGGTCAACACGTAACCTCCCCCAACATAGTTATGAGTGTCGAACGGCCCTTTTTGGGGACAAGTCGACTACCCAGAGATAGAGACAGTCTTAACCCAGTCGTGGCCTCTTTCCCCTTCTCTTTTTCCACTCCCTAAAAAAGAAGGGGGATTATCCGACTGGGCCGCCAGGTCTAGTCGGGGGGTGTCCCTCCCAAGGGGAGGACACCGCGGAGACCACACCTCGCCCCAAGAGAGGGGGGGGGGATATTTAAGTGGAAGAATACATCACATGATCTTTCCAACAATGTGGAGAGCCTTCAAGGTAGATCCTGCCCCATGGGGGAGGAGTTACTACAACATAGAGACTGGGGCAGAGGGGCTCTGCCCAAGGAAGACGCAGTTTGCCAGCAGGGAAACAAACTAGCGGAAGATATAGATCGCATGGGGTTAGCCTTACAGGGAACCGCCACATGCGGAGCACCTACCCCAGAACCGGGCTCTTAGTTAGCGCGTGTACTGGGCCGGCAGCGAGTCCCTCCAAAAACTCGACTGCCACAGGGCTTGGAGGAAGTCAACCAGGGAACAACTTTTGTGAACACTACTGGGAATTAACAGCACACATCTTCAGCTCAAAAGGAGGTGGAAGGCGCTATGTACAAGCGATACACCCGGCCGGCTATCCCGGGCTTATCCACTTGTGTTGCGTGCCACTACCTGGGACGAAACCGGTTCCACCCGGAGGTTGTAGAACCTTGCAAAGGTGTTGGGTGTTGCCCAGCCCGCTGCTCTGCAAATGTCTGTTAGAGAGGCACCTCTGGCCAGGGCCCAAGAAGCCGCTACACCACGGGTAGAATGGGGCTCGTAGCCCTACCGGGGGCGGCATGTTTTGGGCGAGATATGCCATAGTTATGACATCAATGAGCCAGTGGGCGATCCTCTGCTTGGAGACAGCGCTTCCTTTCCGCTGTGCACCAAAGCAGACAAAGAGCTGCTCAGAGATTCTAAAGCTCTGCGTGTGATCCAAGTAGATGCGTAAAGCGCGCACCGGACACAGCAACGACAGGCTGGGTCTGCCTCCTCCTGGAGCAGCGCTTGCTGGTTCACCACCTGGTCCCTAAAAGGAGTGGTGGGAACCTTGGGCACATAGCCCGGTCGGGGGTCTCAGGATCACATGAGAATAGCCCGGACCGAACTCCAGGCATGTTTTGCTGACAGAGAACGCTTGCAGGTCACCTACCCTCTTGATGGAAGTGAGCGCAGTCAGGAGGGCAGTCTTCAAGGAGAGTGCCTTAAGCCCGGCTGACTGCAAAGCTCAAAGGGGGCTCTCTGTAGACCCTGAAAAACTACAGAGGTCCGATGAGGGAACGAGGTGCGGCCTGGAGGGATTCAGCCTCCTGGTGCCTCTTAGGAACCTGATGATCAGATCATGCTTCCCTAAGGACTTACCGTCGACTGCATCGTGGTGTGCTGCTATGGCAGCAACGTACACCTTCAAGGTGGAAGGGGACAGCCTCCCTTCCAACCTCTCTTGCAGGAAGGAAAGCACTGATCTGACTGCACACCTCTGGGGGTCTTCCTGATGGGAAGAACACCACTTAGCGAACAGACGCCACTTAAAAGGCATACAGGCGTCTCATAGAGGGAGCCCTAGCCTGAGTGAACGCGTCCCGTCCAGGGGCCAGACATGGAGATTCCAGAGGTCTGGGCGCGGGTGTCGGATGGTGCCCCTTCCCTGAGAAAGAAGGGCCTTCCTCAGGGGAATTTGCCCGGGGGGAGCTGTCACGAGGAGCGTGAGGTCCGAGCACCACGTCTGGGCGGGCCAGTAGGGTGCTTACCAGGACGACCTTCTCCTCGTCCTCCCTGACCTTGCACAGGGTCTGTGCAAGCAGGCTCACTGGGGAAAACGCATATTTGCGAATGCCAGGGGACCAGCTGTGTGCCAGCACGTCTATGCCGAGGAAGGCCTCGGTGAGGGCGTACCAGAGAGGCAGTGGGAGGATTCTTGGGAGGCGAACAGGTGCACCTGTGCCTGACTGAATCGACTCCAAATCAGCTGGACCACCTGAAGGTGGAGTCTCCACTCTCCCTTGAGGGTAACCTGTTGTTACGGCGCGTCCGCCAGAGTGTTGAGGTTGCCTGGGATGTGAGTGGCTTGCAGCGACTTGGTGCTGCTAACTCCGTTGGAGGAGACGGCGGGCGAGTTATGACATACAGCGGGAGCGCAGACCGCCTTGGCGGTTGACATATGCTACCGCTGCCGTGCTGTCTGTCCGAACTAGCACGTGCTTGCCCTGGATCAACGGCCGGAACCTCCGCAGGGCAAGCAGAATTGCCAGTAACTCGAGGCAGTTGATGTGCCAACGCAGCCGCGGACCCGTCTAGAGGCCGGTGGCTGCGTGCCCATTGCCAACAGCGCCCCAGCTCGTTTTGGAGGCATCTGTCGTGACCACGACGTGCCTGGAGACCAGTTCTAGCGGAACACCTGCTCGTGGAAACGAGAGGTCGGTCCAAGGGCTGAAAAGACGGTGACAGACCGACGTAATGGCCACGCGGTGTGTCCCATGGCACCATGCCCATCTCGGGACTCGAGTCTGGAGCCAGTGCTGAAGCGGCCTCATATGCATCAACCCGAGCGGGGTGGCCACCGCCGAGGATGCCATATGCCCCAGGAGCCTCTGAAAATGTTTCAGTGGAACCGCTGTTTTCTGTTTGAACGCCTTCAAACAGGCCAGCGCCGACTGGGCGCGCTCGTTCGTAAGGTGCGCCGTCAAGGAGACTGAGTCCAACTCCAAACCGAGACAAGAGATGCTCTGAACCGGGAGGAGCTTGCTCTTTTCCCAGCTGACCCGAAGCCCTAGTCGGCTGAGGTGTGAGAGCACCAGGTCCCTGTGTGCGCATAACCCATCTCGAGAGTGAGCTAGGATTAGCCAGTCGTCGAGATAGTTGAGAATGCGAATGCCCACCTCCCTTAACGGGGCAAGGGCAGCCTCTGCGATCTTCGCAAAGACGCGAGGAGACAGGGACAGGCCGAAAGGGAGGACTTTGTACCGATACGCCTGACCCTCGAACGCGAACCGCAGGAAGGGTCTGTGTCGAGGAAGGATCGAGACGTGAAAGTACGCATCCTTCGGGTCTACCGCCACGAACCAATCTTGATGCCAGACGCTCGCTAGAATGCGTCTTTGCGTCAGCATCTTGAATGGGAGTCTGTGTAAGGCCCGGTTCAGTACTCGCAGGTCCAAGATTGGCCGCAACCCACCGCCTTTTTTCGGTACATTGAAGTAGGGGCTGTAAAACCCCTTCTTCATCTCGGCTGGAGGGACAGGTTCTTTCGCGTCCTTCCGTAGGAGGGTAGCGATCTCCACGCAAGGTAGCAGTGTTTCCGTCTTTCACCAAGGTGAAGTGGACACCGCTGGACCTGGGCGGATGCCCGGCGAAGTGAATCGCGCAGCCGAGTCGGACGGTCCGAATCAGCCCTCGTGACGGACTGGAAAGCGCAAGCCATGCGTCCACGTTCCGCGCAAGGGGGACCAAAGGGACAACATCCTCGGATGTACCGGCAGGTGGGGCCTCGCGGTGGGGCGGAGCTCGAGGTGCCACACCACATCGTGGCCGTGCTGAGTCCGAGGACATTGAAGCACTTACCTGGCTCCTTGTGACCACCCCCGGAACAGCCTGGGACGGGGGAGGAAGAGACCTGTCCTCGTGACCCGTGGGGACTGTCACATCGGGGGCAGATTTGTGCCACAGCTGGGTGCTCAGGGCGGGGAGACCGCCGCTGGAGCGCCAACCTGCCAAATGGAGTGGTGGACGGTGGTCGTGATGCCAGCCGTACACACCGGATATGTGACCCAGGGAACAAGGAAACCACTCTTGCTGAGCTCTTGAGTACTGCAGCCACTTGAGCATGCAGTGCAATTAAATGCAAAAGGTAACAAAAAGATGAAGATCTGCTTACCAGCTCCAGAGCAGCGGGTTTTGTTGTCCCTGGGTCGCCTGTCTCAGGGGTGCTTCGAAGACCTCCGTGGGTTCTTCGGTGCCGGCTGTGAAACGGGTGGCGTTGGCTTCCTGCGGTGGGCTCCACGCCGGGGCCGGGCTGGAGGGGGGGCTGCGGCGGAGCCGGTGCAGTCACCGCAGGGGGACGCCCTCGGCGATGAGTAGATGGGGTGCGGGATCTTGAGCCGCGCCGGGGCAGGATATGCCGGCTAGCATCCATCTACTGCTCTACCATCGAGAACTGTTGGGCAAAGTCCTTGACGGTGTCGCCGAATAGGCCCACCTGGGAAATGGGGGCAGCAAGGAATCGTGTCCTGTCGGCCTCACCCATCTCGACCAGGTTGAGCCAAGGTGGCGCTCCTGGACCACTAGTGTGGCCATCGTCCGCCCGAGAGACCGCGCCGTGACCTCCGTCGCTCGGAGAGCGAGGTCAGTCGCCGAGCGCAGTTCCTGCATCAATCCCGGGGCGGAACTACCCTCGTGCAGTTCCTTTAGCGCCTTGGCGGACTTGCAGGAGAGCCATGGTGTGCAGGGAGGAGACGGCTTGTCCAGCTGCACCGTAGGCTTCAACTGTCAGAGATGATGTAAACCTACAGGCCTTGGACGGGGGCTTTGGGCACCCGCGCCAGGTGGCGGCGCTCTGCGGGCATAGGTGCACCGCGAGCGCCTTTATCCACTGGGGGATTGCCGAATAACCCTTGGCCGCCCCACCATCAAGGGTAGTGAGAGCGGGGAAGCTGAAAAGATCGGGACCGGGCAGTAAAAAGTGCCTCCCGTGACCTTGTCAGCCCTTCATGCACTTCCGGGAAGAAAGGAACGGGGCGGGGCGTGGCTTTGAGCGGCGCCGCGAGCCCAGGAACCAATCACCGAGCCGCGAGGTTTCAGGGAAGAGCGGTGAAATCCACTCTAACCGACGCTCGCGGCTGTCCGGGAAAGCATGTCGTCATCTCCGCGTCAGCCTGTGACTGGGTGATCGACCCCGAAGGGAGGAGCCCAGCTGAGGCTTCCGACTGGACGAGCCCGCTCTCCGATGCTGCGCTCGAGAGCTCATCACTTTCGCGGGCTCCAAATAAGAGGTCGAACTCGCCATGAGACGAGTCGGCAGACTCACCCGGAAGCCCGCTCTGGGCAGACGAGCGTGCTGGGGAATGTGAGGTCCGCGGGGGGATACCCGGCGGAGGCGGTCCCATTGGGGTCCCCAAATCGCCCCCAGTGCTAGCCGCGCTGGCCTCAAACCCGTGGGTAAAAGGACCAAGGCGGGAGCCTCTGGGGTGGCTCGCTTTCTTACGAAGGCGAGCCGCGACCGCAACGTTGCCATGGACATATTCTCGCAATGAGAACGTGACCATCCACGAACGCTGTCTCCGCGTGAGCAGTGCCCAGACACGAAAGACAGTGATCGTGACCGTTAGAAGGCAAGAGATAATGAGCACGACCAGGAATAACACACAATCGGAAAAGCATCTTTAAAAAGACGCGTCTTTAAAAAGACGTTCCGTGTGTGCGCTCTTTTAGAGAAATATATACTCTTTTAGAGGGGAAAAATGCTCCTTCAGAAAATATACTCTCTAGTTTTTCTGCCGAAGCACCCAGGGGCGTTCTCTGCAGTGCACCAGTGCAGAGGAGGGAGAAGCCGCTGAAATGTGCCGTCAGATCCAGCAGGTGAATGAACAGTAGTATTCAGCTCAGCGAGCATGACCGTTCGGCTCCGAAGAGAAAATCTGAATGAGTGGTTGCATACCAGCTCCTTTTATACCCGTATGTTCGGGGGAGTGGCATGCAAATACCACTCGCCAATTTTCATTGGCCTTTTATCAAAGACCAGAGGTGTCTCGGGCTCCCAAGAGTGACCCCTAGTATCACTACATCGACACCAACGTCGAGTGAGTGACAGATAGGGAACTATGGCTGTCAATTTAATACATTAGTGGGTTGTTGGTCGATTAATTATATGTAAAATAAATACAAACACAAACAGAATACACTTACTACAGACAACAATGGAGCCTGAGTCAACTGTATAGTCCAGAATGATGACATTGATCAGCAGGAGTGTGATCCACCAGACAGTCCGAACAGAGAGAGTGCAAGTGGAAAGATAAAATGTCTAAACATGAAGTCCCTGCTGGAGTCATGAAACAAACTGCTACAACCTGCAGGTCTCACGGCGCGAATCACAGATAAGCGGCGCGACATCAGACGCCAAGAGCGAGCACATAGCAGTATTCAGCCGGGGAAGAGAGCTTACGAGTTGTCGCTGCCCCGATCACAGTCTAGTTCGCAACAACCCACTAGAATGTCCAAAATAGGGATGTGTGTATTAGGAGACGGACAAAAACACAGACATATTCGGTGTTAAGCGGCAGCATTTGGTAAACAAACTTCCAGTATCCAGGATGATGGGTGTGAGTATAGAGTCCAAACCACAAGTCCTGGGACAGATGGGATGAGTAAGAGGCAGCTAAAATCTTACTTAGTGCACCTTTAATGTTCCTACCATCCGAGCAATTCAAGCTTAAATGTACCAGCTTGATGCAGCAGGGGGCAGTCAGCGCAACTCCAGCTGTACAGGCAACACACCTCCTCAAACTAAGAAGCAGGCTGCTCAGCCTTAACAGACACGCTATAGCATTCGGTGACAGCTGGAGCTAGAACAACAGTATGCAGGGATCTCAAACAATATTTTGACTTTTAAATTCACTTTTGTACTGTCGAAATGCTTTTTGATGCAATATGATGTAATGTATTACGGTCTATACATTATTTTTATTTGGGTGTCTTTCTCAGTAAATATTGGTATGTGATTAATTCGATTAATTGACACATCATGTAATTAATTCGATAAAACATTTGAATCTAATAAAAACAATAAAAGTCTGTGGTATGTCATCATTTAAACATTGTAGCTACATAAGTGTGTGTGTGTGTGTGTGTGTGTGTTGTCACACCTGACATCTCTGTGTTGTCGGATGTAAAGACTGTGGAAATTTGCTGGGTTCTCTTCTGCGAAACATTTTTTGGACAGACGCTTGACGATTTCTGACTTCAACTCCAAGGCGATGTACCGTGGCAGCACTGACAGAAGGAGGTGCTCCTGCACATGTGAGGTAACTCGTTAAAGATATATACAATGCATTACATTTTAATAAAAAATAAATAAAATAAAATAAACAATAAAAACTATAAACATAATCAAATAATAAACACAATAAACAATTTTCCACCAAGCCAATATGATTCGTTAGCCGCACTGTAGGCTGTTTATGATTGCCAAGCAAACATAAGATGTGCATTAATATTGAATTAATTTGATTTGCGGTCACAGGTATGTGTGTTTTAACAGCTTTGAGTATGGCTTTGAAGAGCCAGATATCTTTTTTATAACAAGCACTTTATCTGCCTTTATCGGTATTTAACCTTAATGTTGGGGGTAACGTGTTGTGAGTAACAAACAGATTACAGATTTGAAAGTAACAGTAAAGTAACATGTTACTTTCTGAATTTATGTCATAACGTTTTTAGAATGTACTGTTCTATGTATTTAACTTATTTACTGACGTACATTTGAGAACCTTCACCATAATGGCCTACACAGTGCACATAACAGCGCGTTTAAACTGCAAGCAAGTATTGTACGCTGACACTACAAGACTAGATAGCTCCTATTATAATTAAAGGTACACTCAGTAACTTTTTGCTCATGTCATCTTGGACTTACAGTGACACCTAGTGGTGAGGATGCAGCATCATTCAAAATCAATAGTTTTCAGTTACAGATGCCATTGTAGAAATTCACTATTCACAATCAGCCATGATTAATTTAATCCAAGAGTGAAAGTGTCCATTAACAAGATGGTTACTGAGATTAAGTGAGTAGTATCAGAGATTATTTAGCAGAGACGGGCCACTTCTATTAAAATAAATGGGAGAAATTGGAACGCTCAACCAAGAACCTCTGAACGCCCAACGGTCAACGGATGTAGAAAAAAAGTCCCGTTTTACAGTTAAAAGAGCCAATCACCTTTTAGATACAGACATCATCTGTCAATCAGTTTTAGAACATGCATGTGCATTAGCTATATAAGCCGGGAAAATTGCATTTTCTAATGTAATATGAGGTAAAGAATCACAATTCATGATTCCAGTATTGGGAGATTTTATTGCTGATTTAAAATATGCTCTTTGATTGTAATCTTGACCAACCATTTTTTAGATTTTGGTCTTTCTCCATTCAAGTAAGAGCTGCACTGGCGTGACTGGAAATAGCCTCCCGAGAGCATTCCAGAGTTGCCCGACAGTCGACTGACTTGCTAGAAAGACTTTGGTAGTATTCAGCTGGTCATGTGATTCTAACATGGCAGCCCCCATGAGGTCACCCCTCTCCATGTAAAATAAAACAGCTTTTATAAGGTTACTGATATGACCAGAGTCCTCATGTCATGTGAATGCTCATGATTTTAAACATATGTTTCAAAATTACAGTTCATTTCTTAATGGAGAAAAAATTACTGAGTGCACCTTTAAAGAAGCTGTTTGCACTGCAAGCAGTGTGATGTCTATACAGGGTTATATAGTCATTGGATGCAAACTATTTTTTAAGGATGAATTCGCAACAACAAAACACTTTATATGAATATAATAAATGCATGTCCCGTTCAGGTACAGAAAGCACCTCAACTGATGGTGAAAAAAAGAATCACACAATTAAGTAACGTGTTACCCTTCATATAAAAGAAACAAATCGCAAAATAACAGGGTGATTGTTTTTTTTTAAATGAAACACACAATATGCCAGCTTCTATGGCTATTTTCATGGCGAATTCTAAGTTAAAATATATAAAATCAGGCAAAATAACTAAAAACCTACAGTATATAAGATATCTAAGATCCATTTTTAATAATAATAATAAAAAAAAAATAAAAAAATCTAAAATTGATTCTGGACTGACTTTGTTAAAAAACGTTTCAAGGGTGACAGCAGAATAAAACGAATTTCACAGAGGAGTAGAAATACCTCACTAAATGTACATGAAACTTTGATTTGAGTGTACATGTAAATGGTTCTATTATGTGAGAAAAAAAGAGAGTACTAAATACTAAATAAAATATATGTTTTAAATATTATATATATATATATATATATTTAAAAAAGATATATTGAAAAGCAGTTACAGTGTTTGATGTGCATGATAACCATCTGTAATATTCGGTTAACCGGAAGCATTCATGAACCCCCCCCCCCCAGACCCGGCCATGGCACAGACGTATGCAAAAAAACATGTGAACAGCCCCTAACTTGGTCCCTAGCCCTATACCGTAACTAGACCTAAACTGACCCAAACCTGGTTTCTGAGGTCCCGTCGGGCTCAGGTCAGGTTGAAGACCTCTATTGGATGTGCAGAATAAACTAATAGTGATTTTGGTATTCGAAAACGGGTGCGTTGAACGGTTAACCGAATAAAGACTATCCGTTCACATCTCTAATGTGCATATATTCACAATATGAGTGTGTGTACCTGGTCGCGTTTCTTCTTGGCATGTGTGGAGCGGTTTTGGCTGAAATCTTCTCGTTTTTTGCTGAACTTCCTGCGAGCGTGTTCGGTGTGCCACAAGTGAAACACACCCACAGTGTTCACACACACAAACAACACTGCATTCGCCACCAACTGAGACACACATACAGAGAAGTTTAGAATTAGTGTGGCAACAGGAAAATGAGTTAGCAGAATAACACTCAGAACTGCGTCAACCAACCACCTCTACCACGCAGATTTTGCATACAACATTTCCTTATTCCAACTAGAAAGTTATTCATGTGTTCGTGTAGCATGTTTGTGTTGGTGTACGTGCTGTTGCATGCATATCTGAATGTGTGCATGTTACCTGCCCTGCCAGGTCGCTTGTCTCTCTGCTGGTGACAGATACATACACACTGATGACGATAATATGGCACACACTTGCTCCAATGCCAAAACTCAAAGCCCATGAGAGTTTAAGAGGAAGTACAGTGTACACAGACAATGAGAGGAATAGAAAGAATGCCACCTGAAGAAAAATTAAAACAAACAAATTACACATGCTGAACGGGAAAATTTCCAGTTTCTTATATACACTACATCAGTGGTTCTCAAGGAGTTTTGCTTTAGGACCCAGATTTTACATTGGAGATAAAGTGGCGACCCAACACAGTACCGAAATAGTTTCTTACAGAAGCGTAAACAAAAATGTTCTCAACATGAAACATTGTGGGAGGAATCCACTAAAAATGGTTTAGCGGTTTATCTCTCAGACAACGGCACAAACGTGGCCACAAAATCTGTGCTAAATGCAATCTGCGTGGCACAATTCTGATCTTGGGGGTCAGTTCTGAGCATTTTATAGTGGACGATGTGAGGATGTGGACTGTACAGCTTCACACCACTACTGTGATCCAAACACAGAAATCATCTCGTTAGCTTTCTAAAAGTGTGCTTGACTACATCATAAATCTGGATATATGCAGGTTAAAAAGGTCTTCTCCATCATTCGATCATTATTTGATGAATTACTGCTGGTACTGTCAATGAAAGAATCAATGAACGAATCTGAACGAATCTTTTTGGTGAACGGAATCAAAAGAATCGAGTCAGTGAAATAGGTCACACCTACTGATGACGAGGACCAATGGCAGTAAGATTGTGTTTGGCAGCCACCAAAGTAAACTCAAAAACACCTTTTTTTAGCCAGAGTTTGTTCAAAATGATGTCACACCCATTCGTTCTTCGATTTTGCTTAAAGTATAGTGGGGTCTTGAGTGCGAATTTATAAAATGCATTGTGCCTGCTTCTGAACAGTACTCTTGTATTTCAGTGGTTTCATGCTCTTGGCACACAGTACATTGTGGTTGGTACAAATCATGTTTATCCTCATTGCAACCTGTATTTAATGTAGTCTGGCTCTTATTTTCTTTCACCTTTGATAGTTTTGTTCATTGCTTTCTAAGAGGTAAGCATGACACACAACCTGTCCATGTTGACATCTGGCTAATTTTACGAGCTTCTACCAAGTGACAGATGAACTTGCACCAAAATACTGTAGTTTAATCAGACTATATAGTTGATTAAAAGTTTGCTATCCAAGCTTTGCACAATTATATGGTTAGATGCATTTTATTATGTGCATTTTCCCCCCTGCTGTCTGTGAACCTATCAGAACAAACCAGCAATCCATTTTTGGGTCATTACCCACCAGTTGAGAACCACTGCCATATAGACCAGATAGTTAATCGTTTTTAGGTTAACTATTCCTTTAACTAAAGTGTACTTCCACATTGGTGGTGTGCTTCTAAACTAATAATATATGAGCAGTAAACAGTGCAGTATCATTGTAAGTCTCTGACCTGCTCCCAGGCATTGACGACTCCTCCAGTGAAGATGAAGACGAAGGCGATGATGAAGAGCATGAACCAGACGAAGAGCGCAAGTGGCGTTTCACCCCGCCGGACCACCGGCAAACATGGCATACAGAGGAGAAGAGGCACACATACACACAGCACCACACACACCACTGCAAACGCTGCGACGTGAACGCTCAGGCTCTGAAAGTGTGTGAGAGACAAATTTAATACACCCTTGACTTTCTTCCAACATTACTGCTGGAAAATCCAGCTAAAGTTAGCTTAAAAACCCCATGAAATGGCTTGATTAACACTTGGCACAATGGCTTGATATTTTCATTAACATAAAGTTTGGACAAAACATATTGAATTTCTTGTCTCCTTTTTTTTTTTCATTTTAAATAGACAATAGCCTTTAGTTAACATCACATCTGTAAACCATTATTTAAACTTGCTAGTAAGTGGCAGGAAGTGCTAGGCAGAGGAACATTTTAATTGTAGAGAGCATCTGATTGGACACAAATCTGTATAGTGCACGATGAGTCATCACTATTTTTTTTTATCCATTTTCCCAGAAGAGAAAGACAATTTAAATGCATTTATCATCTGCTAAATAAATTTTTGCCAACATTTTTTGCAAAATAATTTTGACGTGGTTTGTTGTACGTATTGCATCAGTTTCCTGGTGAAATGTACAATAAAGGTGCTACAACAACAACAACAACAATGACTTTTATTCACTTTCACACAAATCACATATAAAACTCAAATTGTGCAGTAGCTCAACTGATAGAGCGTTGCACTTGTGATGTAAAGGACTGGGGTATGAGTCCTGAAGAGCACACAAATTGACACGTGAGCTGAAAGTGTCATAGAGGCACCACAAAATGACATGGTTGTGTTTTTCATCTTTTATGAGACTACCGGTTAGGTTTAGGGTAGGGATGTCAGTTTTGTAGATTTAAATCTCGATAGAGCATTAAACTTAAAAATCTCTTCTGTTTGGGAGAACATTTAACTCGCTTATAGTGCCACACAGTGGACATTTCACCTCTGAACTTTCACAATACACGTAAGGAACTGCATAATTTTTGGCGGAAATATGGCCACGGTCATGTAATTTTCATGAGAGCAGGCTGACACTAGCATAGAGCTGACCTAAAAGCTTATAGGCATGAACTAAAAGCCACAAAACTCCAATTTTGATTTCACGTGGTCTTTAAGATGGGAGCTGACTGTACATGGCTTATTGTTGGTCAAAGATGGTCCATGGTGGTTTAGTAGATAGACCAGCTGGAGAACCACCTTGTACCAGCAACAAACCAGCACCCAAGAATTTCACACACTATTGCACTTGTGTAAAAGTGATTTGATTTGATTGAGCTGCCACAATAATAATTATAGTAATAAAAAAGCTTGATCACCTTACAGGAATAATCTGGGTTCAATTCAAGCTTTATTGGGGCTCAATCAATCTGAGCTCAATCGACTCGTCACACCATTTCTTTAAAAAAAAAAAAAAGACAGAAATGCGAAGCTTATTATTTTATAAAAGCACTCATTTGAATTGTAATTGTAAAAACTGGTGAATTATTGGAGCTGTTAGTACTGTTTGTATCGCCGTTTTTACAGTCATTTTAAGGTTTTACGGTTTACGCCGTTATATCGGCATGGCAATGAAGTTGTAAAATTAGATATAACTTTACACAGAAAAGGTTAGTAAGCGAAATCATGTGAACACATATAGTTTACGTCTTGTGTCTACACTTCTGAAACAGGGAGTATTTTAATGTTTATGGATTGGCCACATTCACATCCATTGGAAGGGATGGACGAATCGAAATGAATGTTTATGGTAATTAACATTATGCCAGAAATAATTAAGCTTAACCTCCTGAGACCCCCATGTGACTGCTGTGTGCATTTTCCATTTCCCTTTTTGATTTGTAGCTAGTACAGTAGGACCTAATAAACAAGCAAGAAAATATTTTTCCGAAACATTGATGTCCACATATGTGGACAGCAGGACAAAGTTGTGAAATTGTATGTAGCAAGTGTGATTTTTTTTATATCAAATAGTTTATTATGTGTCCAGGAGTGTTGGATATTCATGTTTTTGAGACGTTACAGACATTACATCAGACATTTGCATAAATAATTATGATTCAAAGTAATGTCCAGCATCATCCAATCACTGTCAATCATGTTAAAATAAAATGATACATTATAAATTCTGAATCTATGTACTGATTATCATTGTCACATGTCTGTCAAACATGTTGAGTGATCCAAACATCATCTGCAGCCTGAAACTGAACTTTTGATCAGATTTTAGGAGTGAATGCACTTAACTGCATAGAGAGCTATAGGATGCTCCCTTGCTCCCTATTTAGTGAATGACTTAACCTCCAGTGTGCTGTCTGTCTGCACTAGTCTCAGAACAGTTTGAAATGCACCTTATTTTCATCCTAACTCCATATAAAGCCTCTGAAAGCCACATTTTACTTTATTTTAGATGCATTTTATTATGTGCATTTTTATTTTACTGTACAGTGATAACAAAATAAAATACAAAATGTATTCAAATGAAGCAAAATGACCCACAGATGTGCTAATATTGAAAAATATTCAAAAAAACTAACACTTTTTTTTTTCAACTTTTGAGGGAACACGGTCCTAATTTCCTCATATGTGGACATCTTGTTTATGAGAGTGCTGACGCGTCATACATGAATGGATTTTTTAAAGCGGCATATCAAACGAAACTAGAGACTCTACTCTTTATAGCTAAACAGGTTTCAATCAAAAAACATAAAGAGGTTTCTTACCAGAGGCACTTTTGTTGGCACTGCGCCAGTAGCAGCGCTTCCTATAAAACAACGTCATGTTGTTGTGTCACGTGATGCGGTGCGACAGAAGTTTAACACTTAAATGACAGTCTAGAGTCTTGCGAACAGTATTCAGACAGTTTTCATTCATTTAAATTATGCATTGCGTATAGCGAAGACACGAGGTCGCACAAGGTTAATATGTATTGAACCCGGAATATTCCTTTAAGCTCCTGTGACCTGGGTTTTCCAACAGGGGCATCCACAAATCTATAAGTTATATAATTTTTTTTTGCTAACATGGTGAGTGAAAGAATGAGTTAACAATTGAATTAAATCACCAATCAGTCCATGAATCAATCAATGAGCTCTTACCCTGCCAGTGGAAGGGATGATAATGATAATAGTGACACAGAAGAGGATCGTCAGTACTAATCCAGACACCATTAAAGGCGTCTCCTCCAAACTGCGTAGAAACGCCCTATGCATCTTCCGGCAACAAGAGCACCCGCTATTACAAGATGACTTCTGTTGATCATTCGCAGGAGTCACAAGAAACCTGCCATCAGAACTTTGGGAAACTTCCGTGGGAGCATTGGAAGTCTGAGAGATCTCAGATCTTGTTCCTAAACTGTGCCTCCTGTCGACAATCTCATGTACTGCAGAAGTTCCTGTGCTGATTTGAGAAGAAGTTCTGTTGGAAAGTGCTTTGCTATCAGCTCCTTGGACTTCAGAAGCATTGGAGTGTCTATTAGTGCTGTTGCTACTTGAGAAAGATTCCTTGACAGGACTGTGAACGTTGCCATTGAAGGATAAGGAAGAGTCACTAGGCTGGCTTTCCGTCATGTTGTCATTCCTGGACGATGTTTGAGGTTTCAGGGGTTCAGGGCTGCTTAATATCTTGGCAACACCTAATTCGATGTGGACCTTCGAGTTGTCTAGCATTATGAATTATTTCCTAACGTCCTTCTTCCCTCGGCTTTGCTGGTTTTAACGTTTTCCGTTCCTGTACGGTTTCAGCCAGCAGTCAAATGTCTGACTGGCTGTTTCTTCATTGTGCAACTCTCAATAAATAGAAATAAATATGCAAATATATAAAGGACGTCTATAAAGGAGGGGTGAAATCTTTTATTGTCTTCAAACCATAATGTTGTGCCCCAATTGTTTCCAAAGCGGCAGAGTCTTGGGCCTGAAACGATATAACCTTTATATCGAACTCCTCAAGCTACAATTCAATAGTGCCCTGTGTAGTTTAGTTTCTTGTAGTTGTCTTAAAGTAAATCCATGTAGAGATGCACCGTTCCTCTGAGCGAAGAGGCTGCAAGACAAAATGGTAAATAAGACCATAATTTGAACATCCACACAAAATACAATAGAAACGTCAAACAAGTTAAAAATTAAGAGAGCATCTCAGGTAATGCATCTGGAACAACCATTTTGCAACTGGAATTGAATGATTGTTGTTTTGTGTGTGTGTGTGTGTGTGTGTGTGTGTCTGTGTGTGCTATTTTTATGATGTTATAATAGCATGTCTAAGTTACATCATCCTTGGGAGAGGACAGGTTTGGTTGCATTGTACCCAAGAAATACAATCAGAAGCATGTAAATATCTCAGCCAAACTGAAGAGTCTAAGATAAACTTTGTAAAACTTTTTGCATTTCCATTTTGCAAGTCACTTGGGATTAAAGCATGGTGCTAGCAACACCAAGATAATGGGTTCAATTCCCAGGGAACACCATTCTACCAATTTTGGAATGTCCATGATGTATGGTCTTTGACGCCAAGACACTTAAATATATATATATATATATTAAATTTGTTTTTTTAGAAAAAGAGTTTCAGCCGTTTGATGTTTGGACCCCTAATAATGCATCCCAGAGCTTTGCAGATGCACATTTCTGCACTCCAAACACTAGATTTTATTGCACTAACTGAAGATCTACATGTGATTCTTAATAACGGAGTTTTTTTGGACTCTCGAAAATTGACGTTTTGAAATGATTTTTTATGTGAATAATTCAAGGTACATTCGACATTATTTGTATTTCAGACCTTTGTTTTGTTTGACAAGAAAAACTAGCTTCATGCCATGTGACCCACAAGTTTTCTTTTCTTTTTTTTTTTTTTCAACCATTATTTAGCCATGGAGCCACATTGAGAGCCCCATATCTCAGGGATTTAACCACATGGGGCCTTAACAATCAAAATGCAAAAAGCAAGTTTTGTTCTAAACCAGAATCTAAAATGATATTCAACTATCTTTAATACTTCTGGAGTTATAAGCACTTCAACTTTGGAAAAGTGACACAGAAAAGTGCTTTTTTCCATTTTTGGACTCGCACCATTGGCGTATAATACAACAAGAGGTGCTGAAGTCAACTGATTTTAGTAATAACCCTCCCTATCTCTGTGGAAAAATAAAATAATGATGCTGACACCTTTCTAAGATACATTTTTTGACCACTTGTTTTGCTCCAATTTCGGTAGCAGAAATGGTCATTTTTACCCCCCTCTTCAATAATGGATTACACAGTAAAAATTGTCCATGCCGTTTAATATATTGTGAATACTTTCTTCAGAAGAGTATTACCAAAATAAAACATTTCAGCTGGGGAATTTCCTGAAGTTTGGTTGATTTGACATGGAATAACCAATCTACTGAATGCTTTAATGCAAATGTAGGAAGTAAATTATGACATCGTAAAAAACATGACCTGACCTTAACAATATAAAAATAGGAACATGAAGCCCAAACTGTCAAACACACAAATGAAAACATGCAAATGCGCTGATTTGCCTAAAGTACAGCGATAGGTGTTGTTCAGTTCTTTTTCAACCGACCACTAATGACAATTCAGTATTGTTCTTTAAAACAAACAAACAAGCACACCTAAAAGAAACCATCGAGAACAACTGCTCAAACAAAACAGAGTTGTGTTCATAGAGTATTTATTATAGACAAAACACACAAACCTACTTATTAAATCACGTTCAAAGTGAATTTAGGTGAACAGGACGAACTGGATACAGAACATACTTGTGTAGCCAAATGGGCCTTGTCCAAGCAGAAACACCTGACGTAACACACACCTGCGTCTTTGATGCAACGCATTGTTTCGATACTCTTTCATCAAATATTGGTCAATAAAAATATGCTAAAAAGCCCAAGTATATTAACTGTTTCACATGGACAATCCTGAACACGCAGGTTGACGCTTTACACTATATTTGAGTCATATTAGTGTTTGCTCAAAAATAAAATACTTTTTTTGTATCACCACAATCTTGAACAACATACATTTCCCAGAGTACCAGAGTTGTGTAAGATAACGAGTAAATCAATTACATTTATCTTGTTTAAAGGATGTTTCGATATTTTAGACAAAAAAATACTGCTAATAAAAATACTGAATAATACAAAAAAATATTTTAAAATAATAATAAGTACAATTGTTTGGCAGTGTAGGAGCTTCAATGTTTTAAGTGTGTTCGACATGAAATCGTCATGACTTACTCTATTGACAATGAGTCACACATAGTCACAATGCCTGTGTCATAATACAGTGAGTCAACGACTAACAAAGGGCGATATTTATGTGTATTACCTTTGAATATTTGATCTTACCTAGTCGCATTATATCAAAGGGATCATTTGGGGCTTGTCTAGACCTTCCTAAAATAAATGTGGTAGGTTTCGTCCTGGCGTATCTGTTCTTCTAGAGTGTTTTGGCAGTCATACGCTGTTGTAATCAAAGAATGTACTGAAATTACACCCTGAAGCAAAATGTTCTCAACACCCTGACAGAGCAGACGAAAATCCAAATGGCAGGAAAACTGAATTAGACATGTTTAAAGATGAAACGAGAACATGAAAAGAGGAAACTGATGGAAAAGCATTACCTGTGACTGTTGCTCTCTCTCTCTCTCTCTGTCTCTCTCTCTCTCTCTTTGGATCTGTCATAAAGCGTTTGTTTAGTGGAACTCATTTGCCTATCTGTCTTTTTCATATGACACTGTCTTTCCATACACTCTTCCCGTTTGTTCCCTGTTTTCACACTGATGGTCATTCATTAGAGTAACTGGATACCTGCTCAATGGAACTTGTTCTTGAAGAGTAAAATGGGCATCACCCTAAAATTAAATGGCCAAAAGTATGTGAACACCCCTTTAGAATTAGCTAATACTTTATGTCTGACAGTTCACAGTGGCCACACCTGCTGAGCTCCAAAAAAAAGAGCGTGAAGATGCTTCATTTTCATCTTCATTCGTTTTTTGAGTAAACTAAGAGGTGTTTTTCTTGTTGAATGTGGTAGCTGGTTTAGATTTGGATGGGTTTTGGAGAACAACTACTTTAAATTCAACAACAAACTAGATCAAATATATTTGAACTTGAAATAAATCTTCAGGGAAGAGAGTGAATGGTTAGAAAAAGAACCCAGAGTAGACTCACACTAAGTAGCTAAAGAGTCCACTCAGTCAGAAAGAACTCATGCCTTAGGGGGGCGTTCACACAGAAAACATTCTTTAATTCTAAAACAACTAGATGGATCACAACAGAACCCTAGGAGACCCCTGGTATTTCTAAAATAACTTGACTCTTGAATCTCTTCTATTCTCTAATTCCAACATAACTCACAATGAAAACTAGACCTTTCAGAATAAGGTTCCAAAAATGACTATTATGATTATAGGTTAAAATGATGAAGGAATCTAAAGCGTGATTCACGTGTGACTTCCTTTAACTGTCCTGATTCCATTAGGACTGATAGGATTAGCGATTCCAATTGAAGCAATGACCAGAAATTTAGGTCTGGCACATGTTGACCAAAACATGCAAATAGAAGTCAGGGCTGAAGGAACGTGTTCAAATGTCGGCACATGCCACCCCATTGTGTTAAAATACCTTAAAGGAATATTCTGGGCTCAGTACAAGTTCAGCTCAATCAACAGCATTTGTGGCATAATGTTGATTACCAGAAAAAACATATTTCAACTCGTCCCTCCTTTTCTTTAAAACAAGCACAAATCGAAGTTACAGTGAGGCACTTACAATGGAAGTCAATGGGGGCCAATTCTGAATGTTACAGTACTCAATGTTTCAAAAGTATAGACACATGACGTAAACTATATACATGTTAACATGATTTTACTGTGATAAAATCACATACTAACCACATCTGTGGAAAGTTACAGCCAATTTCATATATATCCAACTTCGTTGCCATAACAGCATTGTCAACAAACCCTAAAACAACCACAAAAACGCCAATTTAAACAACTTTACAGCTCAAATAATACACAAGTTTTAACAGAAGAATTAATGTAAGTGCTTTTATAAAATTATAAGCTTCACATTTCTGCCTTTAAACCCTCCAAAAATTGGCCCCATTGACTTCCATTGTAAGTGTCTCATTGGAACCTCAGTTTTTGCTTTTTTTATTTATTTATTTATTTATTTATTTTTTTTAAAGAAAATGAGGGACGAGTCGAAATTAGTTTTT
The DNA here is from genome assembly GCF_019703515.2 of Myxocyprinus asiaticus. Lineage (NCBI taxonomy): Eukaryota > Metazoa > Chordata > Actinopteri > Cypriniformes > Catostomidae > Myxocyprinus > Myxocyprinus asiaticus. The sequence continues at coordinate 66,767,075 of NC_059344.1, read as the reverse complement.
GTGGTAATCAGCTTTATGCCAAAAATGCTGTCGATTGAGCTTAACTTGTATTGAAACCAGACAATTTTTTAAAGGTATTTTTCTCTGGACATGGCGTCTAAAAAAATGCTGCTCCAACACGCAAAAACGTGTTCGGTGTGAACGGCCCCTCACACGACAACAAAATGATAGAGCAAAGCATCCTTATTCCGCCCGGTTCATGTTTTTAGTTCACTGTATTTAAATAAAAGCTTCTAATTTCAAACAGTAAGCCTGATTTCTACGCTGTTGTTTAAAACACGATCTGAGGAAAAAGAAAAATGAAAAGAGAGAAATTGGCTATGTGATAATTTCATCACAATTTAAAGGAGATTAACCCCCTTTGAACTAACTGCAAAGCGGTATTTTTCTTATATAGCCTATATTTGGAGAATAAGAACTGCTCATAAAAACATTAAAGTACATACCTCCATTCAGTCTCCCTCGCGCTCGTTCTCTCACTTGTGCTCTCAAAATAGTTTGTAGTTCAATTTTTTTGTTCCCTGGGAACTGGACAAACCGGTTCTGCCGCATGACAGACAGTACAGAGCCGAACCCCAGAAAACTGTCATCTCTCATCAGAATACTGTACTATAGCAATCATCACATTATCAATGACGGATGCCACTAACAAAAAGGAATACATCAATTAAATACATTATTCAAAGAGACACAAGGGGTTTTTTTTACTCAAAGATAGATTTACATAAACATACGCAGAGCAAAGGTGGCCAGCAAAGTGCTCTCAAAAAGTGAAAGTGCTCAAGAATGAAAAGTAGGCTACTGAGAATGGTTAAAAGCTTTCCTTTCATTGTGCATCCAACACTGACATCTAATTTTTATTTAAACCTTTAAATAATAAGATACATATATGGGAAGATGCCCCCTTGACAACAATTGTGCATACTTCCACTCAATTAGCCTATAGGTAACAAAGTAATATAGTGTAATGAGTAGTGAATATCTCTGTAGATGCTTTAACAATAACCCCATGAAATTATAATTATTTTAAAATTAAATAATACTAACACCAACAACATGGCACTGGGGGCCTTCTGCCCAATTCTGAGGGGTCATCTTACCCCGAGGGTCTAACTTTAACTTTAAACTTACTCCAGAAATCTACAGTAAATGCATTACTGTGTCCACAGTCACCTGTTAACAAATATACATACAAATGTTTATTATCCCACACAATGCAATGTCACAGATCACTATTTGTCAATTGCACAAAACTGTTCTGGTGGAATAATTCTCACAAATGTTGATGTTCAGGTGAAATGTCAAGAGAAGCACAGCCATTCAACAAATGTGTTGAGATTTAGTGGCATCTACTGTAGGGTCAAGAAAAAAAGTTAGAGGAATGTTCCATGTTCAATTAATAGGCCTACAACTTATTATTACATTATTTACTCACCCTCATGATATCCCAGGTGTGTATGACTTTCTTTCTTCACCAGAACCAGGGGCGGAGCCTGGAGTTTTTCACAGGGGTGGCCTGGCAGGGGCCAGCGATCAGTCTGTAGTGGCACAGAAATTTCAGGCAGCATTTCCGTATCGTCGGGGGGTGGTGATGATACAGTGACACCCGGGACAGAGAGGTGCGACGACCTTGGTGTGCACAAATGTTAAGACCCCTGTGTGTTGCGGTTGTACAGAGACAGTTCCACCTCTAAAAACTAAATTGTGCCCAAGACAAAAAATGACCAAAGCGGCAGTTGCGAGTAGGGTGGCCAATGGGGTGGCCAGGCTTCGGTCCATGGTGGCCACGGCCACCCCTGGCCACCCCCTAGCTCCGCCACTGACCGGAACACATTTGAAGAAAAATAGTTAAATATCTCAGCTCAGTAGGTCCTTAAAATGCAAGTGAATGACGATTTCTGCTTTGAAGCCCCAAAAATCACAGACAGTCAGCATAAACGTCATCCATACGACTCTAGCGGTTAAATTAATGTCTTCTAAAGTGACACGATCACTTTTGGTATGAAAAAAGATCAATATTTTAAGTACTTTTTAACTAAATCATGCTTCCGGTCAGCAACGGTATGCACGTGTGACGTAATCGCATTGGCATTTGAAACGCGAGAATTGACGTGCATCACAGCCGGAAGAGCAGCGCTGTTTACAAGTGAGAAGGGGGAACACTGTACTGTAGCTTGGTTGATTTTGGTTTAGATCTGTATTTATCTGTTTCTTAACTCACAATGGTGTGTTTGTGTGCTTATCCTGGATGTCTCAACCGAGTGGAGAATGTGAGATTATGTCTGTGTCATGCCAACGTGAATACGTCACACGAGAGACCGCTTGGACTTTCTGTGCACTGGAAACTCCTGTAACCAAGACAAATTCCTTGTGTGTGTTAGCATATTTAGCAATAAAGCTCATTCTGATTCTGATTCTGATTCTGGCATTTTTTTTTTAAGAAAAGGAGGGACAAGTCAAAATAATATTTTGTTACGATATTCAACATTATAATAACTTATAATAATAATAAACATAATCAATATATATAAAAAACAACAACATTTATGTAAGTATGATGATATTCAGATTAAAAAAAAAAAAAAAAAAAAATCCAGATTCTGGTTGCCTGTGCAAATGTATGCAGATTTTATAAACTCTGGCTGACCACTAAAAGCCAGCACACAGTAAATCCAAATAACGGAAGAGATAATATCAGGCTGGGCTTAAAACAATAGAGGCCATTTGCATGTATGTCTAAAAGTAATGTCTAAAAATGAAAGAACTGCTTCAAAATACAATTTACTGGAGATGCCCATCTGCACTTCTTAATGGGCAGAGTTGATTAAATATGCATTCCTCATCAATGTTTTACATCCAGCTAAAAACAACTCGCTTTTGGCGTTCCTCTGTGGACATTTCACCCGGACACTGAAGCGCACATGTGCCCACACATTCAAAAACACTTCCCTTTTCACTCCCTCTAGTGATTGATGGGGACATAAAGAATTTGTCATCTTGTTGTAACAAGCCCATGACATTCTTTATTCCGTGGAACACAAAGGAGATTTTAGGCATAAAAAAAACAATGAAAAATGAAGAATAACTTGTTCTCTTTTTCAGTTTTAAATATATTCTTATTCAAAATGACAGTTCTATATTAGATGGTGTCAGGTTTATGTGTGTTTTTGTCCATGTTTTGAGTTTCATGTCTTTTATTTTGTAGTTTAGTTTTCACTCCCTTGTTCCTTGTTCCTGTTTATGTCATATGATTTCCTGTCCCCCTCTTGTGATCCTGACTTGTCTAATCATGTGACCATCTTGTTTCATGTGTTTTGTTTTCACTGGTTTATGTTTATGTATATCTTGTTGTCTTTTTATCAGTTCTGTTCTGTCATTGGTTCTAATGTTATTAGTTTTGGTCTGTCATTGGATGCCTTGTTTTCTTGTTAACCCCTGTCTGTATATTTATAGCCCTCATGTTCTCTTGTCCATTGTTGAGTATTGTTTACCTTTGTCTCTTGTCAAGAATTGTGATTGTATTACCTGGTATCATTGTAGTTATGGTCTTTGTTCACCTCTTGAGTCTTCTGGTCTGAGTCGTTCGTTCTTTTGTCACGTGACAGCCGTATACGCTACGCATTGCTCACACAGGAAACAGAAATGACTAGTTCACCTCTCGAGTCTTCTGGCCGAGTCGTTCATTGTTTTGTCATGTGACAGCTGTATATGCTATGCATTGCTCACACAGGAAATATAAATTATTAGTTCACCTCTCGAGTCTTCTGGTCCGAGTCGTTCGTTGTTTTGTCATGTGACAGCCGTATACGCTATGCATTGCTCACACAGGAAATATAAATTATTAGTTCACCTCTCGAGTCTTCTGGTCCGAGTCGTTCGTTGTTTTGTCATGTGACAGCCGTATACGCTATGCATTGGTCACACAGGAAACAGAAATGACTAGTTCAGCTCTCGAGTCTCCTGGACCGAGTCGTTCGTTGTTTTGTCACGTGACAGCCGTATACGCTATGCATTGCTCACACAGGAAACAGAAACGATTAGTTCACCTCTCGAGTCTTCTGGACCGAGTCGTTCGTTGTTTTGTCACGTGACAGCCGTATACGCTATGCATTGCTCACACAGGAAACAGAAACGATTAGTTCACCTCTCGAGTCTTTTGGTCCAAGTCGTTCGTTCTTTTGTCATGTGACAGCTGTATATGCTATGCATTGCTCACACAGGAAATATAAATTATTAGTTCACCTCTCGAGTCTTCTGGTCCGAGTCGTTCGTTGTTTTGTCATGTGACAGCCGTATACGCTACGCATTGGTCACACAGGAAACAGAAATGACTAGTTCAGCTCTCGAGTCTTCTGGTCCGAGTCGTTCGTTGTTTTGTCATGTGACAGCCGTATACGCTACGCATTGGTCACACAGGAAACAGAAATGACTAGTTCAGCTCTCGAGTCTTCTGGTCCGAGTCGTTCGTTGTTTTGTCATGTGACAGCCGTATACGCTATGCATTGGTCACACAGGAAACAGAAATGACTAGTTCAGCTCTCGAGTCTTCTGGTCCGAGTTGTTCGTTGTTTTGTCATGTGACAGCCGTATACGCTATGCATTGCTCACACAGGAAACAGAAATGACTAGTTCAGCTCTCGAGTCTTCTGGTCCGAGTCGTTCGTTGTTTTGTCACGTGACAGCTGTATATGCTATGCATTGCTCACACAGGAAACAGAAACAATTAGTTCACCTCTCAAGTCTTCTGGTCGAGTCGTTCGTTGTTTTGTCATGTGACAGCCGTATACGCTATGCATTGCTCACACAGGAAACAGAAACGATTAGTTCACCTCTCGAGTCTTCTGGTCCGAGTCGTTCGTTCTTTTGTCACGTGACAGATGCTATGCACATACGGCTGTCAAGTGACAAAAGAACGAACAACTTGGACAAGAAGATTCCAGAGGTGAACTAATCATTTCTGTTTCTCATCATTTGTCCTTGGTTGCATCATAATATTTTCCTTATTGGGACTATAATCAAAGTTTGCGTGAGTGGATGTGTTTGGGGGGGATTTGGCTATTGAAAATGTAACATTTTAATTTAATTCTGCTCAAATGAACAAAACGAACGAAATTACTTGAATAAATATTCGTTAATTTTGCTGAACGAGACTCAAAGATTCAAGTCAGTGAAATATCTGATCTTCCCATCACTGTTGTGTGCTGAAACGACAGGGACGAACTCTGTACGGATTCGGAGGATAAACGACTTTATTCTTGACAAACTAAATGCTCTTTTAAGAGTCACACAATATCATACAAAGATTGAGTTTTGATGAAATTGTCTTTGAAGTAGTTTCTATTTACAACTTTATTTACATCTGCTACAAATAATCACTTCAGATTCTTGAAATCGGTCGTTGTGGAGTGATATTAAATTAATATTATACATCATTTTATCCAATTACTCAAACACGTGAAATAGTAAATGTCTCCACATGATTGTGTTTTAATGTGTGTATGAAGAACTAAATTACACAGTTGTGCACGATATGTGAAGACTCATTTATTTTCTCAATCAGAATAATACAGAAAATAATAAAGAGCGGAAGAGGAAGTTAGAGGAATAAAGGAACTGAATCATGTTGGTGATGGTAGTTGTCAATCATGAGGCGATGGGCGGGACTAACATTTAGAAGCTCCTGATTGGCTGTTCTGAAGTTTGAAGAAATCTGAATGTGTCCAATGAAATCATTTCAGGGGTTGACCCATAAAGACACAATCACAGAGAGCCATTTGTCCCATTTGAAATTAGCATAAACTAATGTATAAATACCTGTGTGTTTTAATTTTCTTTCATTTAAATACAAAACTATTTCATTGCAACTTTTCTAGAAATCTTTTATTTTGTTCATCTGGGACTTTAAATATAAGAGGTCCAAAATCTTATTTTTATCTGATGTCTGTCTGAATCTCAAGACAAGTTATACATCTGTTTAAAAGTAAAGAGATCAATATTTGACAGATTGATGATTGATCAGATGTTGGTGGATGTGCAGGACTGTTTGATTTGTCCAATGAAAATTATTTTACTTTTAAAGTGAGCACCATGAACAAAAGTGTGAGTAAATGTCGATCTGTGGTGGAAAAACAGTACTTGGATATATTATTAAATAACTTTTAATAAAGTGCAACATTTATAATATTGTATTTAATCATGTGTTTTGCCACGTTTTTTCTTCTTGCCACAATCAGCATTGATTTGCTAACTGGGTTCATTTCTGCATAATTTTCTGTAAACCTGCATTGAATCAATATACAGGTGCA